>NC_137956.1:18514604-18607104 GCF_963924665.1 Micromys minutus | reverse complement strand
TCCCCAAATCTCAGTCATGTTGAAAGTTGGTCAAACTATGAAGTGTAGAAAAAAAATACAGTACTGTAACCAGTTCCCAAATTCTCAGATTTTTACATTAAAATTGTTTCCAGGTGGTTTTCTATGGTGACTGACAGAATTCCTCAAATTATAATACAGTCTCTTGTCTGTCTCTACTTATCTCCTGTAGTGTTTGGCAAATATTTGCAGGCAGTATGTGTATAATTTCTCCTGAATATGGCAGCACTGTCTTTATAAAGCAGGAGCTGTGACTGTATCCCAGGTCCTCTGAATTTTCCAGCCTCTGGAAGGCAGCCTATCCAGTAGTCAGTACCTAACAGTCAAGAAAGCTTACCCATTGTTTTCTGGATAAATTTATATATTGAATTTATGAATAGTCACTGACAAAATAGGTGGAAATTCCAGTAGTTCAGATAGCAGTGATATTTCCTAAGCTAATAGCATGGCCTTGCATGCCAGTGTCTGCCATACCCCAGTTGTTACCCTTTGGGAGACAACAATAACCACAATTTTTCTCTCAGCCCAAAAAATTGTAGTATTGAGCTGGGCTACCAACTGCTTCCAAAATGCTATTTGAATCTCCAAACTGCTTACTGAGCATTTGTTAGAATTTGGATCTGAAAGGTTTCTCCATAGGTTTGAGCATTTGGTTGTTAACTAATGGCTTTGTTTGGGAATGGGTCTGTGGAATCCTCAGAGAGCATGGAGAATGTGTGTCATAGAGAATCAGGCTTTCCTTTCTCTCTCTCTCTCTCTCTCTCTCTCTCTCTCTCTCTCTCTCTCTCTCTCTCTCTCTCTCTTTAAAATTTTAAATGTTATCCCCTTTCCTGGTTTCCTCTTCAGAACTTCTCTATCTCATCTCTTCTCCCCCTACTGACCCAGTCAACCATGCACCCACTCCCTCCTGCCTCCTCACCCTGGCATTCTCCTACACTGGGTCATTGAGACTTCACAGGACCAAGGGCTTCTCCTCCCATTGATGCCCAAGAAGGCCATCCTCTGCTACATATGTGGCTGGAGCCATGGGTCACTTCACATTATTCTTTGGTTAGAGGTTTAGTCCCTGGGAGCTCTAGGATGTCTAGTTGGTTAATATTGTTGTTCTTCCTATGGGATTGCGAACCCCTTCAGCTCCTTTATTTCTTTTCCCAACTCCTCCATTATGGACTCTGTTCTCAGTCCAATGGTTGACTGTGAGCATTCACCTCTGTATTTGTCTGGAAGAGCCTCTCAGGAGACAGCTATCTCAGGCTCCTGTATAATATCCAGAAGATGGAAAGAACCCAGATGTCTTTCAACAGAGGAATGGATACAAAAACTGTGGTACATTTACACAATGGAGTACTACTCAGCTATTAAAAACAATGGCTTCATGAAATTCTTAGGCAAATGAATGGAACTAGAAAATATACTGAGAGAGGTAACCCAATCACAAAAGAAAACACATAGTAGCAGTCACTGATAAGTGGATAGTAGCCTAGGTTATTGGTGCTCTCTCTCTCTCTCTCTCTCTCTCTCTCTCTCTCTCTCTCTCTCTCTCTCTCTCTCTCTCTCTCCCTCTCTCTCTCTGCTTTCTGGCCCATCAAGACGAGACAGCAACATCATAAGCTTGATATTGCTACCACGTGTCTCCCTTTTCTCAGAACTCCTCTGAAAGTTATGTTGGTTATGTGATCTAGCACAGCGAAAGACAACACCCAATATATTGCTATGCTCAGCAATATGGGTGAATAATATGGGAAAGGGCTATTTGACGTCACTGTTGTTGATTCAGGATGAGGCAAGGCAACATTATAGCCTGTTTATAGAGATACAGGACAGTCACTCCTCAAGAAGATGATGATAAACAAAAAAATGTTTATGCATGCTGCTATTTCCTTCCGTCAAAAGTGAATGTGGAGGACTTCATATTAATAATTAGTGGAAATTTACATGCAAAACAACTAAAAGTCAGAGTGACATAGAGAACCTGCTACAGCCAAGGCTTGATGAAGCTTTTGTGCTTTCTCTTTTGGTATTTGAATGTGTTTAAGTCCCTCAATTTGTAGTTATAATGCTGATATTTTGATACAGAGAGCTATTTGAGGAGAAATTGTCTAACTTGTTTTCTAGAGAGAATAAAAATTATGTATCTGAGTAAAATCTATGCTTTGAAAAGATGGGGATTGGATAACTGATACTTACATCTTAATAATAAGCACTATGCGAACAGATGTTTTATAAAACAAATGTCCAGCTATCTATTTTAAGTATCTTATGTGAATTATAGACTTATGCCCCATAATTATTCTCTAACCCTATAGCAGCCCGTTTAGGCAAATGGCACAGTCCATCAAATTTGTCCACATTTTACACTAAGCAAGCCCAGGCATAGCGACGTTCAACTTTCCAAAGTTACTCTGCTAATATGGTGGAAGACTCAAAGTATAACTTTCTTTAAATTATTTTTAGTTTTGAATTGGATTCAAGACAAATGTCTTGTGACCCCATACAATTAGCTTTCACATTTTACACCTTGCTGTCTTAATTTGAAGTACTTGCACAGTTTTGTTAGCGCTAACTTGATGACCACCAAATACCCATGTAAGCATTAGGCACAAAGAAATAGATATGCACTATAACAACATTTTTTTCATCTTATGAAAAAATCTCAACCTGCTAGGGTTAATGAAGTATAAAGAGACAATTCTATGCACTGGATTCACAGAAGAGCTAGTGGCTGAAGGATACAGAAGAACCAATTTAATAACAGCTCGGAGAAAAATGCTCTGATAGATCAGGAAGGCAGGACATTGGCCACATAGAAAGATTAGAGTTGCGTTTAGGTGTCAAAAATGTTAGAATACACTGCAATCATAAGCATCTCATCCTTTTTGGAAGTAGAAGGTCATTCCCTACCTATATTGATGCTGATTTTGGGAAATTTTCTTTAGTATAGTATCAGCATCTGGGTGATCCATCGCAATACAGTTCTTGTCATAGCAGGAGAAAGGAAGATGCAATCATCCTACATCTCTTCCCCAAATTTCTACTTGGTTGTGATGCACATTGCTTTTCCTTACTTTTCATTGGCTAAAACAAGTCAGATGGCCATACCATCTTTAAGGTGCCCTCAGAAGGAAAAAAGAAGTGTGGCAAGAATGTTAGATAATACTAGTACTCCCAAGAGGAAAAAATTTGAAGCATATTAGATGTGTGCTCAACAGCTTAAGTTTCCTGAACTTCCATGTGGATGAGGAATTAAGTATTTTGGAACTTCTAAATACTGACATGGGAAGTATTAGGAATCTTTGACAATGTAGACTACATCTGAGTTAAAAAGGCCCTGGTTTGCCTGCTTATAAGCTTTGGCTCTACTCTGTATCTACACAGAAATTTTGGAAACTGCAAGAAGGTGAACATTAATCTTTGGTTTGTGGTGGGTGAATTAAAAAACACAAATCGGAAACTTTAAACCCATGATGTAGTTAAAGCTATAAGACTAAGATTATACAAGAGAAAGTGGATACGAAGGAATACATGCTTAAAAGCCACAGGTGGCAGAGCATATGCATTTGCTGAACAGGGAGACTAGGGGCAAAGAAAAAAGGAGAGAAGTTCTCAGATTCAAGATTTGGTAGTTGTTTGTTTACTGAGTAATATAGAAGACATAGGAGGGGCAGGACAAGGGTAAAGTGAATTCTAGATGTAGCCTGGGCCTATTACAAGACCGGAAGTGTGAAGAATGAAATCTGGATGAGAAGGTACAAATAGAGATTCTCTTTGTTCCAAAGCACTAGGGTACAGAATAAAATCTTGAAAGCGGGTAGGGGATGAAGAGATAGCTCAGAGGTTAAAAGCACTGTCTTCGTTTCCACGGGACCTGGACTGGATTCACAGCACCTACATGGCAGATCACAGCTGTCTGTAACACTAGTTCCAAGGGATTTGACACCCTCTTATGGTCTCAGCAGGGACCAGACACACAAATGATACACAGATGTACATGCAGGCAAAATACCCATATGTGTAAAGAAAAATGATTATCTAAAAACTTGTAGTAATTTTAAAAAAATCCTAAAAGCATATGTAAAGACAGAGAGATCTGTTAGGAGAAGAGAAATGCCAGAAGGCTGAAACCTTGGAAAGAGAGACAAGCCAGGAGTGACCAGGAAGGGATAAAGGTCTGGACAGGAACATAATAAAGCAAGCCAAAGAAGTGGGAGGACACCCGGGAGAACCCAACAAAGAAAACACACCTACATCAAGGGTGATTTATAAAAAGGTCATGACATGCCCATTGAACGTAAGAAGAATAGTTGAGTCTTGATAAATTTGTCAGAGCATGTCAGTTTGTTGGCTTGGACAGAAAGTTAATGAACTAAAAAGTTACCTGAAACTGCCAAATGAAGAGGGTGAACATACACTATTCTTCCAAAAATATTAATGGAAATAGCAATCAGATAGTGTATTAATGGAACATAGGTTCAGGAAGTTTTATATGATTAATGATTTTAAGATATATTTTAGGGTATAATCTTTATAGAAAAATATAGCAATTATGGAAACATAAGAGATTGAAACAAGAGATATCTTTAATTTTATATAGTCTTTGTTCCCCACCAGCCCCCCACCCCAAATGGTGTGACACATAAACTGTTAAAATGAGCACCTTTGCATTTGTATTGTTTTCAACATTGCCAAGGTGCTATGGGAAATTAAAATTACAAAATTAGGAAAAAATAAAATTACTGAAAAACAAAACAAAACAAAAAAAAAGTAATTCTGGGAAAATGTTTCCAAATCAATGAAATTTTGTGCCAAACTGACTTTTAGAGATGTTCAGATGAAGCTTCAGGAACAGAGGGTTTGGTTATCATGGCCAGGTGATTTATTTGCTGTAGAATTCAGAGCAAGTTATTCTGAATACCTAGTTCAAAGGCATGCAGAGTTTAGTTCACTTAAATAAAACTTAGCTGTCTGGCCGGTTTCTGAAATATGTAATATAAAAGTCTAGTATTATAGGAGGAATAATTCGGCAAGATATCTGTAATAAAAGAAAACATTTTACAAATAAACCACTGCATAAACATTTCCTAAAACCCACCGTTTCCCATAAATTTCAAACTGCCCTATGCTGTGTCTTATTAAGGTGTAAAACCTTATACTTGAAAGTGACTAATAAGATCATAGTAGATTTCAAAGAGAGAAAGCACGGGTGTTATTTACAAAAGAACCAGATAAAAAAACCACATTCAAGAGTGCCTTTGAATTTATTTCAAACGTTCTGGGTTAGCTGAAACCAACCAACCCTGGGGAATACCTCTGTAGGCTCTTGTTCAGACTTGTATATAATCCCAATCAGCAACTTGCTGGGTGGAGTCACCTCCTGCCTGGCTTTCTCTGAAAGCCATTAAGTACTCACAGAATCATACAGTCTCAGTCCTTGCTGCAGAGGGAGACTATGGTTGCTGGTTTTCTGTGCTTTAACTCACCCTCCGAATAGCTGGTGACCTTTCTTTCTCCAGTATGGCCACCCCGCTTTCTCTCATGCTTTCCTGATGCAGCTCCTCTTCCCCTCCAACTCTTGCTCGATCTGAACCAAAACTTTGAAAGTTGTAAGTCTTTGTTCATTTGTTTTTCCAAACAGACTTTTACTTTTAATATGCACAGTTATTGTCCATACTTCCGGATTATAGGGTGACATTGCCATACCTGTGTACAATCAAAATTGCCAGAATACCATTTCAAAATTGTACTTAATTATGTGCAGTATCATGATAATTTTGATACTGTGCCATAGAGCATCAGAAGTTATCCTTTCTGTTCTACTCCTCACCTGTTTCTCCTTCTAAATGCATATGCATATGCTACTTTAAAAGTCAGTTTTGGCTAGCATGCAAAAAATGCAAATGTTTCTTTTTTTTTTTTTCATTACAGATTTGGTCCCTTGCTATAATTTATGCCCTAATTAACAGCTGGAATTTGTAGATAGTCCCAAAGCTCTTTGTATTTTAATGTTAATTCCACTTCCATAAGAAGGGCCACCTAGTCACGTACTCATGATGGTGACTTCATCTGAACCTTCCCATTGTAATTAGTAAAATAAGGGCGAGAGCTGGTGATTGGGCAGGGAAGGGAGGTGGAGAGAGGGTCAGAGGTCAGAGGACAGGGGAGAACCAAGAGAGAAGCTCCAAGATAGAGGTCAAGAAGGGTGACTTGGATCCAGGTGGGCTTTATTGGTGGTAAGCAGCTATGAACATTTAAGAATTTTATAGGTCTAGTATCTCATATAGAAGGGCAGTTTGTAGCTTTGTTCATCTGATGTAATCTTGTTGTGTAGAGGGCTTGTGTATTGAGAATTGAATATATCAACCTGCATGAAAAGCTATTGAGCCTTAGAGTTGTGTTTGTGTTGGGATTTGGGGTAAAGAAACAACCCCCCCCCAGATGGAGGCAGTAGGGCAGGCAGAGTAAACCACCAGGGAAGAGAGTCATGCGGATGGAGTGAGACCTTGGAGGCAGCGTGGACCCAGCGACAGAGGTCATGTGCTGGCTCCGTACTAGAAACGGCATGGAGCCCACTGAGTGAGACTGCAGGGGGCCAATATAGAGATAAGCCAATTCATTTTAATATTTACTGCAACAAGAATTTCGAATCCATAGTTTCACTTGTCCCCATCTCCCCTCTAAATAGACCCTATGTGTTTTAATTATATAATTATATAGTGCATCTCTCTCTCTCTCTCTCTCTCTCTCTCTCTCTCTCTCTCTCTCTCTCTTTCTCTCTCTCTCTCTCTCTCTCTCTCTCTCTCTCTCTCTGTGTGTGTGTGTGTGTGTATACTACATTACATGGAATATGTGTGCATGAACATACACACATATTTTCCATTTGAGGGAAAGAATGTAGCATTTACATATTTTAAATTAGTTTTTGATAGTGACCTTGAACATGGGGAAGCAGCTGCAGTCCTTGGAAAACAATATAGGGATGAGTGACTGGTGTGTATTAGGATGTACAATGAAGAGACAACATGAGACTAATGCATTCATTTCCTCCTTCCCTGTGACCCTTACTTACTGATGAAGCATCTTCCATTGGGAGCTCTGACCCATGGCCTAAATATCACTAATTTTCTGCTTTCTCCCACACTGTGGGACCTGATTTCCCACAGCATATCTTGTATCTGAGCCAATTGGAGATGTTAGCTGCTGGATTTTTTGGATGTTAACACTGATCATGTGCAAGTGTTTCTGTCCTTATGCATGGGTTGTTTCAGTTTACATTCTTTGGACTATTTGTTGCTGTAATTTTGAAATTTTCTTTCTTAGGGTATGTAGTCAATGAGCTCTGAAACAATGATGTTAAATTGATTGGAAAGGGAAAATGGGAGCTCAGATGAACCACAGCTTAAATACCTACCAAATGTAAGAGAATATAGTTTTGAGGTTATAATTTTAGTAGAAAATAAAACTGATTAGCTCACAATACAGCAAAACAAATATTCTTGAACAATCCGTGTGCTATGGGATAGAACTAATGAGTAAATTCACTACATTATGGAGATTTGGGATCTATATCATGTAAGAAATGGTGTATACACGTGAAGGCAAGGAGAGATGCTCATGTGCTGTGTTTGAACTACAGGTATCAGCATGAACTTTGGGTTTATATATATAGCCCTGTCTCCTGAAAGAAACTAGAAAAATATCAATCTCTTTAA
The DNA here is from genome assembly GCF_963924665.1 of Micromys minutus. Lineage (NCBI taxonomy): Eukaryota > Metazoa > Chordata > Mammalia > Rodentia > Muridae > Micromys > Micromys minutus. Next base: position 18,599,380 of record NC_137956.1, on the reverse strand, counting down.
ATACCCAAGACTTTGAAATCTACCCAAAACAAACCATATTATCTGAGATATTTACATGAGAGTAAAGAAGATCACAAGCAGATACCGAAATTACCTCTCTTCACTACTGCCCTCTCCTACTTACTGTTTTATTTTTTGTTAACCAACATATATTTTAGATGATTTGAAAATCTGAGCTCACATCAATGATCACACACTTTGCTTCTGCTGTTCTATGTTTTTAACAAGTTCAAAGCAATTTCCCACTTCTTTTTTGCTTTGATGCAATTTCCAGTTTGGAACAGTTCAGGCTTGTCTTACAGAATGATTCTGAGTCTGCCTGAATGCATGCTCATGGGAGAATCCAAGCCGAACAGTTTTAAAGAGAATCCTACATGGATGCAATTGTATTCATTCCATTTTACCACATTAAGACATGCTTGGGTATGTTACATTGTGTTGTTCTGCAACCTTGTTCGAGTGGTGAATTCCGACTTATTTTTCTTTTTTTTCTTTTTTTTTTTTTTTTTGTCTTCAAAACAAGATTTATTTTTTTTTAACATGAAAATACATGGAAAATACACTGGTCTCTTATCTGTTACAAATAAGACTCAAATTATTAATCATAACAAGAAGTGTTTCTTGAGATATTTCCATCTACACAAAAGACTAACAGCTTATTATTTTTTTTAAGATTTTAAACATTTTTTGCTTAAAATTATACATTTTTGTCAGTACAGTTTTTTCAGACATTAAAATAAATTTTACATAAAACCATGTGAATATGTTTTTTAGTCAGTACTTGATTTTTTTCAAGGGCTTGACAGTATGCATTGAAAACGTACTAGTTGCAATAAGCGTAAAGTACATGCAAAACAAAACGCAACATGGAAATAGTCAAAGTCTTCTTGTTTTGTGAATATATGTATAGTTTTTGTTTTCTTTATTTCTTGGACTTCATACAGTCTGTGAGTTGTTTCTGGAGGAGTGCAAGCCTCTGGGGTTAGCATCCCACTATCAGTGACTGCATATTATGTCTGTTCTTTTGTGACTGGGTTATCTCACTCAGGATGATCTTCTCTAGATGCAGCCATTTTCTTAAGAATTTGGTTAAGTCATTGTTTCTGGTGGCTGAGTAGTATTCCATTGTGTATATGTACCACAATTTTTGTATCCATTCGTCTTCTGAAGGACATCTGGGTTCCTTCCAGCTTCTGGCTATTATAAATAGAGCCGCTATGAACATTGTGGTGCATATATCTTTGTTGTGTATTAAAGTGTCTCTGGGGTATATGCCCAGAAGTGGAATAGCTGGGTCTTCAGGTGGTACTATATCCAATTTTCTGAGGTATCGCCAGACAGATTTCCAGAGTGGTTGTATTAGCTTGCAACCCCACCAACAGTGGAGAAGTGTTCCTATTTCTCCGCAGCCTCGCCAGCATCTGCTGTCATCTGAGTTTTGGATCTTGGCCAATCTGACTGGTGTGAGGTGGAATCTTAGGGTTGTTTTGATTTGCATTTCCCTGATGGCTAAGGATGTCGAGCACTTCCTCAGATGTTTTTCGGCCATTCGGTGTTCCTCAGCTGAAAATGATTTGTTTAGCTCTGTACCCCCTTTTTTAATAGGGTTATTTGATTCTCTGGTGTCTAGCTTTTTGAGTTCCTTGTACACCTTGGATATTAGGCCTCTATCTGATGTGGTGTTGGTAAAGATCTTTTCCCATTCTGTTGGTTGCCGTTTTGTTTTCTTGACGATGTCCTTAGCCTTACAGAAACTTTGCAATCTCATTAAGTCCCATTTGTTAATCTTTGACCTTAGAGCTTGAGCCATTGGTGTTTTGTTCAGGAAATTTTCTCCTGTGCCTATGTGTTCTAAGGTTTTCCCTACTTTCTCATCTAATAGTTCCAATGTATCTGGTTTAATGTGGAAATCTTTAATCCACTTACACTTGAGCTTTGTACAAGGAGATAAGAACGGGTCTATTTTCATTCTTTTGCATGTTGAGTGCCAGTTGGACCAGCACCATTTGTTGAATAGGCTGTCCTTTTTCCATTGAATGTTTACTGCTCCTTTGTCAAAAATCAGGTGACCATATACATGAGGGCTCATTTCTGGATCTTCTATTCTATTCCATTGATCCACTTGCCTATTTATGTACCAGTACCATGCAGTTTTCAGCACAATTGCCTTGTAATATAGCTTGAGGTCAGGGATAGTGATTCCCGCAGATGTTTTTTTGTTGTTGAGGATGGATTTCGCTATTCTAGGTCTTTTGTTATTCCATATGAAATTGCACATTGATCTTTCCAATTCCATGAAGAACTGGGTTGGAATTTTGATGGGGATTGCATTGAATCTGTAGATTGCTTTTGGTAGGATGGCCATTTTTAAGATGTTGATCTTTCCAATCCATGAGCATGGGAGATCTTTCCATTTTCTGAGATCCTCCTCAATTTCTTTCTTTAGAGGTTTGAAGTTCTTGTCATACAGGTCCTTTACTTCCTTAGTTAGAGTCACACCAAGGTATTTCATAGTTTTTGTAACGATTGTGAAGGGTACCTTTTCCCTAATTTCTTTCTCCACATGTTTGTCCTTTGAGTATAGGAAGGCTACTGATTTGTTTGAGTTAATTTTGTATCCGGCCACTTTGCTGAACTTGTTTATCAGCTGTAGGAGTTCTCTGGTGGAATTTGGGGTCACTCAAGTACACTATCATGTCATCGGCAAAAAGTGATGTTTTTATCTCTTCCTTTCCGATTAGAATCCCCTTGATCTCCTTTTGCTGTCTAATTGCTCCAGCCAGGACTTCCAGTACTATGTTGAATAGGTAGGGTGAGAGTGGGCAGCCTTGTCGAGTCCCTGATTTTAGTGGGATTGCTTCAAGTTTCTCGCCATTAAGTTTGATGTTGGCTGTTGGTTTGCTGTATATTGCTTTTATTATGTTTAAATATGGGCCTTGGGTTCCTGTTTATTCCAGGACTTTTAACATGAAGGGGTGTTGGATTTTATCGAATGCTTTCTCAGCATCTAGTGAGATGACCATGTGATTTTGGTCTTTAAGTTTGTTTATATGGTGGATTACATTGATGGATTTCCTTATGTTAAACCATCCCTGCATCTCAGGGATGAAGCCTACTTGGTCATGATGAATGATGGTTTTGATATGTTCTTGGATTCGGTTTGCAAGGATTTTGTTGAGTATTTTTGCATCAATGTTCATAAGTGAGATTGGTCTGAAGTTCTCTTTCCTTGTAGGGTCTTTGTGTGGCTTAGGTACGAGGGTTATTGTAGCCTCAAAAAATGACTTGGGTAATATTCCATCTGATTCTATCTTTTGGAATAGCTTGGCGAATATTGGTGTTATATCCCCAATAAATGTCTGATAAAATTCTGCACTGAACCCGTCTGGACCTGGGCTTTTTTTGGTTGGGAGGCTTTTGATGACTTCTTCTATTTCTTTAGGTGTTATAGGGTTATTTAGATGGTTTACTTGGTCCTGGTTCAACTTTGGGACCTTGTATCTGTCTAGGAATTCGTCCATTTCCTCCAGATTTTCCAATTTTGTGGAGTATAAGTTTTTGTAGTAGGATCTGATGATTTCTTGAATTTCCTTAGTTTCACTTGTTATGTCACCACTTTCCTTTCTGATTTTGTTAATTTGGATACTCTCTCTTTGCCCTTTAGTTAGTCTGGCTAGGGGTTTATCAATCTTGTTGATTTTCTCAAAGAACCAACTCTTTGTTTTGTTGATTTTTTCAATGGTTTTTTTTTGTTTCTATTTGGTCTATTTCTGCCCTAATTTTGATTATTTCTTGTCGTCTACTCTTTTTGGGTATATCTGCTTCCTTTTGTTCTAGTGCTTTTAGCTGTGCTGTCAGGTTGCTGATGTGAGCTCTCTCCAGTTTCTTCTTGGAAGCACTTAGGGCAATGAGTTTTCCTCTCAATACTGCTTTCATTGCATCCCATAGGTTTGGGTATGTTGTGTTTTCGTTTTCGTTGAATTCTAGAAAATCCTTAATTTATTTCTTTATTTCTTCTTTGACCCTGCTATCCTTTAACAGAGTGTTGTTTAGTTTCCATGTGTATGTGGGCATTTTGTTGTCTTTGTTGTTGTTAAAGACCAGCCGTAGACCATGGTGATCTGAGAGGATGCATGGGAGTATTTCAATCTTCTTATATCGATGAAGGCTCGTTCTGTGTCCAATTATGTGGTCAATTTTCGAGAAGGTTCCATGGGGTGGTGAGAAGAAGGTGTATTCTTTTACTTTAGGATAGTATGTTCTGTATATATCTATTAATTCTAGTTGGTTCAAAGTCTCTGCTAGTTTTGCAGTGTCCTTGTTCAGTTTCTGTTTCCCTGATCTGTCCATTGGTGAGAGTGGGGTGTTAAAGTCTCCCACTATTATTGTGTGGGGTGAAATGTATTTTTTGAGCTTTAGTAGAGTTTCTTTTATGAATGTGGGTGATTTTTTATTTGGAGCATATATGTTAAGGATTGAGAGTTCCTCCTGACAGATTTCCCCGGTAATGAGTAAAAAGTGTCCTTCTTTATCTTTTTTGATAACTTTTGGTTGGAAATTTACTTTATTCGATATTAGAATAGCCACTCCAGCTTGCTTCTTGGAGCTGTTTGCTTGGAAGTTTTTTTCCCACCCTTTTACTCTGAGATAGTGTCTGTCTCTGTCTCTGAGATGAGTTTCCTGTATGCAGCAAAATGCTGGATTTTTTTTATGTATCCAGTCTGATAGTCTATGTCTCTTTATTGGGGAGTTGAGACCATTTATGTTAATAGATATCAAGGAATAATTGTTTCTGTTTCCTGCCATTTTTGCTTTTTTGGGTTGAGTTGTGTCTGTGTTTTTTTCTTTAGTTTTCTTGTTTAGGAGTTTTCTTGTTTTTACTAGGCTGTATTTTCCCTCCTTGTATTGGGTTTTCCACCTATAATTCGTTGTAGTGCTGGGTTTGTGGTCAGATATTGTGTGAATTTTGATTTGTCTTGAAATATCTTTGTCTCTCCATTGATGGTGATTGATAGTTTTGCTTTAGTTGGGCTGGCACTTGTGCTCTCTTAAGGAGTGCATGATGTCTGTCCAGGCTCTTCTAGCTTTCATAGTCTCTGTTGAGAAATCGGGTGTGAGTCTGATTGGTCTGCCTTTATATGTTACCTGACCTTTTTCCCTTACTGCTTTTAGTATTCTTTCTTTACTTTGGGCACTTGATGTTTTTACTATTATGTGTCGGGAGGTATTTCTTTTCTGGTCCAACCTATTAGGAGTTCTGAAGGCTTCTTTTATGCCCGTGGTCATCTCATTCTTGAGGGTAGGGAAGTTTTCTTCTATGATTTTGTTGAAGATATTTACTGTGCCTCTTAGTTGATACTCTTCTCTCTCTTCTATTCCTATTATCCTTAGGTTCGGTCTTCTCATTGTGTCTTGTATTTCCTGGACATTTTGGGTTAGGAGCTTTTTGTTTTTTGCATCTTCTCTGGCTGTTTTGTCTATGTTTGTAATGTTGTCTTCTGCCCCCGAGATTCTCTCCTCGATCTCTTGTAATCTGTTGGAAATGCTTGCTTCTGTGACTCCTGATTTCTTTTTTTGGTGTTCTGACTCTAGGGTTATCTCTTTTAGCGCTTTCTTTATTGTGTCAATTTCTGTTTTAATTTCCCTCTTCCATTCCTTTATTTCTTTGGTTCTGTTTTCGTCTCGTTCTTTGAGTTCTTTGAGTGTTTTTCTTGTTTCTTCTTTAAAAGCTTCTGAATCTTTTTGCTTTTCCTCCCTTTCTTGTTTAAGTAACTCTATCAGCGTCTTGAGGCATGTTTTCAGGTCTGTGTCTTCTTTCTCTGGAGTGTTTGGAATTCCTAAGTTTGCTACTATCGGAGAGCTGGGTTCTGGTGTTGCTAGATTGTCTTGGTTTCCTTGGGATATACTCTTTCTTCTTCCTCTTGCCATTTTGTTGTCAGTGATATGTTCTTGCCTTTCCCTTGTATCTGGTCTGTGTCCCTGGTACACTTTCCGTGTGCACTCCTCAGAGATCTCTCTACTCCCCAGCAGCCCAGGTTCCGGGTGGCAGCTGGGACAGGCTCTGCTCTGCGTCCTGAAGTCGCCCCCGGGTGGGAACAGACGTTCCTAAGATCTGTTCCTGGTCACAGTAGCTCAGCCTGTACGAGCCGCCTTTCCGGCTGGTGGTTGGGCCAGGCTCTGCTCTGCGTCCTGAAGTCGTCTCCGGGTGGAAACAGAAGTTCCTAAGATCTGTTCCCGGTCACTGGATCGGGGAGGACAGGGCAGGTCAGGGCAGGGGGTGCCTTTTCTGTGTGCACTCCGCAGAGATCCCTCTGCTCCCCCGCAGCCTAGGTCTCCCACTCACCAGTTGCTCAGCCTGTACAAGCCGTCTTTCCGGCTGGTGGTTGGGCCAGGCTCTGCTCTGCATCCTGAAGTCCTCTCCGGGTGGGAAAAGAAGTTCCTAAGATCTGTTCCAGGTCACAGTAGCTCAGCCTGTACGAGCAGCCTTTCCGGCTGGTGGTTGGGCCAGGCTCTGCTCTCCGACTTATTTTTCATTCAGAAATATTGACTTATTTAATTTTATGTTTGTGTGTGAGTGCCCAAGTGCACGTACCTAAAATGGAACCAGCTACTTCTCCAGTAGTTTCCATTCAGTGATAGTTCAATACAAAGTTTGTTGTTGTTGTTGTTTTAGTATTGCTGTACAGGGCTAGTCTCTGAGCTATATAACCACCATCTTCAGAAATTTTATCTGGGCCAGCTCCAAGATCCTTAGTTGTGTATTCTTTATGCAGGGCTGAGGCGGTGTGAGCATTCCCTCTTCCATGTTAGCATGACTATTGGTGTCTTCATTGTTCAGGCCTAGGCAGCCCAACATGGTTCATTGTTTAGGCAGCTCTTTTAACAAGACTTCCTGAATGTATGCCCTTCGATATTTCCAGGAGACCCAGCCACGTAGCACACTTCTTTTTCCTCAGCTCTTCTAATCTTTCTGCCCTCTCTGCCATAATATTCTCTGAGCATTTGGTGCACGAGCTAGCAGTAGAGATCTATTGTACACACGTCATATTATCTGAAAGTTTCAAATGACAGTAAGGAAAATCTCAGGCTGATATTAAAATTGCTGCCCCTGTTCACTACCACCCTTTCTTGCTAAAAGGGCCCAACTAATTTTCTCAGGTTACCTCAACCTCATGATTACCCAGGCTCAACTTCCTGAGTGTCTTAGGTTACAAACATGTACCATCATTCTTGGACCCAATTATTTTTAAGTGTTTTGTTGTATTATTTTAATATGTAATGTGGCCATTTTGGAATATTTGAGTCAAGTATTACATTCTTAATGCTCCCATATATAAATTACTTGAAATATTCACACAACTTCACACATTTCTAGATTATTAAAAACCAACTAATTGACCGACTAACCAACCAACCAAACAAACGAGTTGTGGGCTAGAGAAATGACTCTGGAGTGAAAAGTATTTGCTATTCTTCCAGCAGACCCAAGTTAGACCTCAGGCACCAAGGAAGTGGCTCACAGTCATCTGAAACTCCGGTTCTAATGTTCCAATATTCCTTTCCAGCCTCCATGGGCTCGAATCATGCAAATGTGGAACAGACATATAAGTAGGCAAGGTACCCACATACATATAAAATCATGTTCAAGGTTGTACTCAAGTAATCATACATTCTCCTCAGTTCATTTCACTGTCGTTTCCTTCTGCCTGGCTCCAGAAAGGGAGCCACACATGCAATCGTTTGCCCTCCATAATCTCATACTTTGTTGATGGAAAATGAAGAATGCAGTACTTACCTGTGTAGTGATATTAACATGTGGTAATGTACCCATCTGTATTGTTTTATACACTGCCACTCCTTAGGTGATTGTCCCAAAACTATAAAAAAATAAATAAATACATTAAAAAAAATTGATGTTCAACCAGCTCTCTACAACATCTGGGTGGTTTCTGGCATTTTATTATGACAAATGACAGATAAGTAACTTTTTACCTGAGATTCTTTCATACTTACGGTAATTTGAAGTTAGGAATAAGTTCTTAAAAGTGAGATTTCTGAGTCATGTGACGTTTTGAAAGATGTTAGCAAATTCTACCCCATAGCAGAGGCTATTTCTTATTCACATTCTTGCTCAAAGTAAGAGACGACTACTCTCTGTTATTTCACCAGTAGCCCAAGTTGTCACTTTTTGTTAACTTCAGGAGTAGAAATATTCCAAAACTTTTCAGGTTAATCTGACGTACAGTAAGACTGAGAACCATAGTCCAAGAATCTCAGTGATTCTATGGGGCTGAAGCTTGGGGAAAGTGGTGATCGCTGCAGCATGCACTAAGAGTTAGAGCTATGGATGCAGTTCAGTTCAGAGTGCTTGCCTAGCATGTATGACCTGATAAATTTGATATCTGGGCATCACAGAAATGAAGGGAGGGAGGGAGGGAGAAGGGATGGAAAAAAAAAAGGAAGGGTTAATGAAGGACTAAAATCAATGTTACTAAATTTTGTGTGGGTTTAGCAAACCCACAGGTAAGGATTAATACTGTGTGGTAGCTCAGGTTTGCTCATGGGCTAATGTGTAGGCTGCACTGGTATCTGCCTAGGCTCAGGCTGGGGAACATGTTTACAGTGAATGGGATGCTACATGGTCTATCCATAGTAACGCTCACCTGAATGATAGTATCCAAAGCGTGATGCTAGAACCCGGGTAGGCTGTTTTATAAGTTCTTTGGTATGTTTTTCTTCTGAAAGTTCTAAGTAGGTTTTTATCATGTAATTGACAGTATATCTCACTTGAATTTGCACTTGTCTTTGTTCTCTTGAATATACATAAATGAAGCCAGGCTGCATTGTAATCAGTGAGCCTAGAGCATGCGTAGCCTGGGACTCTCTTATTTTAGTTTCCTATGACTGCATGAGAGAAGGCTGTAAACTGGATGATTTAAAACAACAATGACATTATTGTTTACAGTTTTGGAATCTAAATGTTTAAAATCAAAGTCCAGTTATCATCTGGACTGTTCTCTCCCTAAAACCTGTAGGAGAGAATCACTCCTTCTAAGCTGTGGGTAGTTGGCTATCCTCACACCCTGGTTTTGTGGCTGTACCACTTTGGTCTCTGCCTTATTTACTATACAGCTGTGCTGCCCTGGGTGTCTGTCCTTTGTACTTAAAGATAGTCTATTGACGGTTCTGCCTCATTCTTAGGTGACACTAGATTGCATTCGCCATCTCTGTTTCCAGTAACATTACTGTGAGTGGGATGGGGGAGAGGTGTTACAACTTCATCATAATATTTACGGAGGACTTAATTCAATCCATAGCTTCTAATACCTTTTAACATAAAGTTTTATAAATAAGTGCATTAATTAATTGAAAAAAATCAACATCAGTGATCTTGAGCATGTATGTAGCCAATCATGGCACAAAACAATGTATTTATGGAACATGGTGAAGACACACAGTCCTGGTCTTTGCACTGTTTTGCTTCAGCCCTTTGGTTTTTCAGGTGTCCTCCTAACATTCTAACAGAATGTGAAGAGAGTACCAACTGATCATAGGCCCTTGGATTCCTGCCCCCCTTGCCCCCTTTTCCGTTAATAACCAGTGCTTCTGGGTGAGAAGCAGGGTTGGCTGACTTTATTCCTAAGAATGTTCCTGCACCTTCCTGCTCCCATCAAATACTGTTTTTGCATTTCCTTTCCATATCACTTACCTATTACAGCAACTACAGGCTTCCTGAATCATGGTGGGACAGTCCCTTTGTTCATAAGGTCACTAGATTCCCTGGTCCTTCTCTCTTTTATCTGGTTGGTTAAACTGAGACTAGGTTTTGTACTGTGTTTTCTCCACCAGTGTCAATAAAGTAGTCTGGCCTCCCTATAGACTTTAGACTCTTGCTCTGGTCCGGGCCTATCTTGTCAGCGGTGACATGAAATTGCCTTCCCTGTTGGATAATTAGACTTTACCCACTCCACGGCTTCAAATAGGAAGACAAAAATCTGACAGTTCTAAGCTAGACAAATTATTAAGAACAAGAAAAACGTGCAAAGCCACCACATTTACAGAGACTGCTTAAAAATAGTGCTTTATATTGTGCTTCTTAAATATATGGAGTTTTATTTCATCAGCTATAACCAAATAAATGTGGAAAAAAAGAAACATTTGTGTATAAGACAATGACAAGCTTTGCTCACTGAAGATATGAGAATTGCCATATTTTAATCTACTTTACAATCTAGTTGCTGGTAGTTGAGTCTAAACAAATGCCTGAGTTGCTAAACCTTGAATTTTAAAACTTTTCCCCCCACTTTTTATTGATTCTTTGTGTTCCTAGTAGCTACCCAAACTAGGGAAGTCCCCATGTTTTCTAATAGCAATATGAGCCAAAGATATTGACAATGATTCTGGTGCTGAGTAGCCACAGACCAGAACCCAGACTAACTCAGTGGCAGGTTAGCCTAGGACCTCAAGGTCGCAGGTAGTAGGCTGGCCACTCACAACAGGCTACTCCTCTCCCTGCAAATCCCCAATCTCCAGCACCAGATGGTCTCTTCAAAATGCTAAGCCAGGTTCATTTTTCTTTTAATACCAATCTGTCCACCTTATGCTCACACATTGTGGTGGCTCCTGCTGCAAGCTGGCACACAGCTGGAGGACCCCTGGTGAGAGTTGTGGTAGCAAGTGAGTGTCAACCCCCTGCCTGAGCCATGCATAGCAGGAAAGGTTTTTGGGTGGCATGGTAGTCTGCAGGTGTCTGTCTGTCTTTCTCCTCTGGCACTGCACTGCCTGGATTTTATTTGTTTTGATTTTTATGTGTCATAGGTGACAAACACCTTTGGCCACCAAGCCAGGCATCAGACTAGGCTGAACAAAGGACTGCCATCTGCTCTGTTGCTGGATAATCTAAAAACAACACCAACAAGTTGTCTCTTTGTTTATTACCATGGGTGCTATTTACACTTTTATAGCTAAAATGTAGTATTGCTCTTCTATGTGCATACTTGGGATCATGAATCTGGGTGTAAAATGTGCAAATCAAAACAAAGAAAAGCCACCTGTGAATCTGAAAAGGATTCTTGAGCATGTGTTTGCAAAAGAGGAAGATTTTGGCAGGAAGGAACCCAATTATTTTAATGATTAGTCAAAAGTATTTGCATCACAGTTAAGCTAATGCAAGTATTAGAAAACAATAAAAATGAAGTTTGAAAATTGATCTGAATTATATTAAAGAGCTCTACATTATGACTTCTAAGTGAACATTAGTCTGGCTTAGGGCATAGAGGAATGATTGAAATAAATCTGATTTGTGTGTGTGTGTGTCCTTGATCTCATATGAGTTAGACAGTAAGCAAGCTTAGAAGTCCTGCTACTATTACCAATAACTGAAAGGACATCAAGAACTGAAACACTCTGCAGACAGGAGAAAGCTCTATTCTAACTAACCCCAAAAGCAAAGGGTTAACCATTGCGATTGAAAAAAATACAAACTCAGGGCAAACTCAAGACATTGTTTGATGGTGCCCACTCATGGTAAATAATTAGTGAATGACTTTTTCCATTTTGTTTTCTGACTTTGGTTACAGTAAATGCTAGACTGTTCCAGGACCACTTACCTCCTCATTGGCTTCTAGGAGGGAAGAAACGACTTCCTAGACAGCCTAAAAGTACAGTCCTGAGTGTCACTCTTATCAGACCATTGCCAGATACATGCCTGCCCACAAATCAGTGACTATCACCGGGATAGTGAACAGCTGACTAACATGGGCTGGGTTCTGCATGTATTGCTGAACTAACACCACTGCCATGGGAATGGCGTGACCAAGGTCCACTAGGAGCACAATCCCGTGTACTATTGGGATTTGTGTGTCAAGACAAATGTACTGATAGTTTTTTTTAAAGTTAGAGGTACTTATTTATTAATTATAGCCATGAGCCTTAAAGAACCCCATCTACTCATTCTATTTCTTTTGCTCTCTACTTCAGAAGTGGAATCCAGACTGGTACTTACTCATGTTTGTGGTTTGTGCCAACAAGACTCCCTTATATTCAGATTCCAGTATGTGGAGTTGAATGCATGTAGTTTGCCTGGTTCTATCTATTTTCTCTTGGCTAGCTATACTGGAGCTCAAGATCTTGCTGACTTCTTCCTGTGCCATCTATCTCTTGATGCTCACAGTGTTTCTTCCTGTTGAATCTTCTGTTTTAAGATAAAAGCAACCCCTTCTCTCAACTTAGTATTACAGCTTCACAGCCTGGGACACTCTCATTTCTTTACTCTCACAAGGAATTGCTCTGTTAATCCTTCCTTAAAGAACCCATTTTCAGTGTAGGGTCTATGCCTTAATAAGATACAAACTAGCCAACCAACAAAGCATAGTTGCTTTCTCGTGCAGAAACAGAGAGTAAGATTTTTGAAGCTATAGGTCTCGTACTGCTCTATAGTCAGGTTGATTGTCTCCTGGGGATAGACGAGTGAGTGTTCGTCCAGTTGCACATCTAGTGCACATCTAGTCACACATATTCCCATAGAAAGTGACTTGAAAATTTGCAAATCGTTTGAGAGAAATATGGTTCTAATAATGGGACGTTTTGCTCTAAAATTGGAGATTATATCCATGTTTTTTAAGTTGTGAAATTTGGAATTCTGAAATGTTTCAGACCATTTCTGGTGGGAAGCCATAAATAATATTTTATGTTTATAATGCCAAAATATCTTATGTAACCAAAAAGAGAGAGAGAAAGAGAGAGAAGGAAATGAAAGAGATCAGCAACCCAATCTGAGGAAAGCCCGGCCAACCCTCTGCCTTTATTCTAGTATGCTTTTGCAGACAGCTCTGTCAGCCATGATGTGGGACATTGAACTTTGCCCTGGAGCAGAAGCAAGTGGGCATAACAATGACTGAAAAAGAAAAACCAAACACCCCAAGAGTTTGTCTTGATGCCTATTCTGTGACACGTGACATTTTATTGCCAAAATTTTAATCTTGTGATCAATTGGCTCAGTGTGGCCCCCAGCGGATAAAAGATAATCCACTGTTCATCCTTTCCACAGCTTCAGTTCAGGAATAACTCTGGAATTCCAACCAAATCTGGTTCTGTCCTTTGGCCTGGTTTTCTACTTTGATGCATTAAATTATAATTGCCAGTTTCCCCCTTTTCTCTTTCCAAATAAATGTCCCTGAAGTAGAGAAGATGAGGTCTTCTCTTTAATGGAGAAAGGAGAACTTGAGGACCAAACAAATAAGTAAGATCAAACGGAAAGAAGGCAGCTCCCATGTTAGTAAAATGCATGTGATGTCTTTCCTATTCAAACAGTACACAGGGTTGACTGTTTTAGAAAGCTAGGAAGATTCAAGTTCTCTGTAGGTAATCACGAGGCACTACTTACTACAGGGAAGAACAGCATAAAGTTTTTTTATGAGAAAGCCACTGTATTAGCTATTTTGTGTATGTCTGTGATTAAATATCCTGCAAAAGCAACTTAAGGTAGAACAAGTTTGTGGCTCAGTTTGGGGATAAAATCTACCACAGTGGGAAAGGCGCACCACTGTGGGCTCCTGAATCAGCCAATTGAGATCTATTCACAGTCAGGGAACAGAGAGCTGCTTATTGGTCTGCCTGCTTTTGCCTTTTACTTTGGCCTGGGATGTTAGTCTGTGAAATGGAATCAAGAGTGGGTCTTCCCACATCTCAGCCAAGGTGCAATCTCCTTCAAGACTCCAAGTGTCTACTAAATGATTCTAGACCCTATCATATCAAGATCAATTATAATCATCAGTCCACTCTTTATCAACTTAATACATGAATCGCTTTTAAGCTGTAACCTCCACTCCCCATTCCCATAGATACATGGCCATCTAAGAATGCAAAAAGCACTGAGCCCAGCTCTAAAGCTCTCCATGGTCTTTAACTGATCCAACAACGGTAGCATTTCTCCAGAGATTCAGGTAGTCTCTTGGGAATCTCTATAGCATCAACAAACACTTGCATATTTCTGACATGTTATGAAATGCAGCAAATATTCCCATTCCAAAATATTAGAATGTGTGTATAATGAAGAAAGGCTAGGCTACTGAACTCAGCAGGGTCAAAACACAAAATCTATAGCTCCATGTCCATGATGCATGTCAAATGATAAAATTAGACTCTAAAGGATCTTGGAAGCTGTGCTCCTCCAGCTCCACTTCCTGATGCACATGCCGTCTCTCTTTAGGGCTGTTTTTGGTGATGGACATCCACTTCATCAATCTGTCTTTGATGATGGACATCCCATCGCCCTATGATCTACAGCATCCTAAGGCTTCTGCTGAAACTTGGTCATTGTCTTCCCAGCTTTATGCAGTGGTTACTCATACTGATCTTTCAGGAAATTCAGCTCTGACACATGCTGCCTGGCCCCTGAGGTCTCTTGAAAGCTTGACACAAGGTTCCATGACACTCCCTCTTGCATCCATCATGTTTATAAAACTATCCTCACGTGGATGACACTTTGCAAATTCTGCTGCCAACCACAGATGTGATCTGGACCCCTGTACAGACCTCCTGTTGCTAACCATAGAGAAACACCTCTCCAGCCCTCCCCTTCTGAATGAATTTTTATCTTCCCAAGAAGAAACCTTTGGTGGGTGGGGTCAGGGCATATTTCCTGTTAGTATAGGGCTTCTCTTTAATGATGCTAATTTTGTTAACAATTATGACTGCTTTCTCAGCACCTGCCTTGTCTGCAACTTTAAACTCCCTTCTTTCCTAAACAGTCTGCCGTTTTCCACACCTTTCTGTTCCTCTTGCTGTTCTTTCTCACTAGAGACCTGAATCAGAGCAGGAAGCAGTGACCATAGCATAGCCGAATACCATCTTATCATGTGCGGTCTCCTGCCAAACAATTTAACTCCTTAACTTTGAATTCACCCTCACTGAAGTCCTCAGATATGCATATGACAAGGTCAGATGCTTCTCCCAAATATGGTATGAATAGCTTCTACCTACATCCCAAGAGTGTTGCTGTTCCTTTCTGAGGCAGGTCTTCACTGTTCACATTTCTCTCTCTCAGCTTTCTAGCCTTCAAAACTCCCTTGAGAAAAGCCCATAAGCCCTGGCTATAACCTACTAAAGTTTCTCTAACCCAAAGATCCAAACTCTTCCACATTTTTTTCCCACAAATCATACTTAAACCCCATGGTCAGGGTAATCACAGCAGCAGCCTCACATGGTATTTTATCATGACTGAGACAAATTGTCTTGACAAAAGCAACTCAAAGAAAGAATAATATACCCTGGACCACAGCTTTAGAAAGCAGTTCACTGTTGTGGAAAAGGCATGGCCTATGAGCTCAAAACAGCTGCTCACCTTGTTTCTGAAGTCAGGAAGCACAGAAAGGTGAATGGTTTGTTTATTTTTTATTTTTTTATCTCATGTATGTATCTATGTGTATATGTATGTGTGTATGTATGTATGTATGTATTTTTGCTATGCAGAGGATAGGAGGGATATAAGTTTTAGGAGTCTAAGGTAAATTACAAAGAAAGGGAAGCAAAACAGTATTAGACTATCTCAACTAAAGGAGAACTATGTTTAATATATTTGTATTTTATTTATTTATTTTATTGAATAGGTTATGTATTTACATTTTCTGGCTCCCCCCTCTCCTGTTCCCCCTCCCACACATCCACTCTCACCTCAACACCCTGACATTGCCCTGCTTTTGGAAAACAAGCCTTCACAGGACCAAGGGCTTCTTCTCCTATTGATGCCAGCCAACTGCATTCTACACATGCTGCTGGAGTCATGGGTCCTCTCATGTGCTCTCTTTAGTTGGTGATTTATCCCTGGTATCTCTGGGGATATGGTTGGTTGATATTTGTATTTTAATTTTTAATTTATTTAGAACCAATCTGAATAAAAATTTAAATAATTATTCAGACAAAACACAAATTTACAAGTTCCCTTATTATTGCTAAGCATATAATATAATAAAATATTTATAAATATATTTGTACAAAAGTATACTAATGTATATGTATGCATATGCTAACATACACGTTCTCATTTTTAATATTAAACTGTTTGTAATTTGAATACTTACATGGGTTCTCTCTCTCTCTCTTGAATGGGTGTTTTTAATAGTGTTACAGTATTCCATCACATGTGCCTCTATGTCATATTTAAATTATTTTTCATTTCTTCTAAATGACACACAACACAGTGAATATAATAGAACTTATTTCTCTCAACTAATTTATTGGCATTTACTTTCCCAAGAAAATTTTACTTACCAAGCAGAGAATAAAAGCTGGATACTGTGGTCTGTATCTCAGGGCTGAATTCCAGGAGGACAGTCTCTCCAACACTGGTTTCAGGGCCCTGATTTCATGGGGGTGGCGTGGGGGTTATATTTCCAATTGTTCAAGTTTCATGGGCAATTTTGCCTTCTGGCCTTAAAAGGAAAACTTACCAGAAGTATTTCATTGCAACTCTAAGTCAAACTTAAAACCTGTTTATTCCATAGCTAGTGAAATAGTAGATTGTTGTTGTACAG
Source organism: Micromys minutus (assembly GCF_963924665.1). Taxonomy (NCBI): domain Eukaryota; kingdom Metazoa; phylum Chordata; class Mammalia; order Rodentia; family Muridae; genus Micromys; species Micromys minutus. The sequence goes on along the minus strand of NC_137956.1, from coordinate 18,582,848 downwards.
GATACCTCTTATTTAAAACATAGGAGAAGTAAAGAGTTTTTCTAAACAGCCTATCCATCTAGGCACTCATTAATTTCTAAGGGCTTGCTGTGCATCCATCCATCAAAGGACTGCAGCTGTGCATTATTCCCAGTGGCCGTATGAGAGCACAGAGACAGAAAGTCTATGGGTGATGGTTGGTTGGATAGAGATCCCAACTGAGGAAAGTCCAACTGTGGCATCACACCCAACTAGTGTGACAGCAGAAACAGATCACTGCTGAGTGTCAGTTCCATGGAAGACTGTTTCTTTTAGTAACTTAGATTTAGAATGGAAATGAGCAAGTAAACACTGTTCTTCCTTTATAGTATGACCTTGGTCTCATTGTCTTCCTCTCCTCTCTGATGCATACATACATGAGCAGAGGGGAAGGTCAGGACACACAGGATTGGACCATTCATCTGTCTACCTCTCCACGTCTCCAACTCAATAAAATTATTAATGAAAATTCCAAAATAATTTTCGTATCAACAATGGAAGGGCCATGCACCATCTTTAGTGAATCCTAAGATCATGTGTAGTATAGACATGCTGTATCCATTTCTTCTGTTGGCCCCTTTTCTCAACTCTGCAATGGTGCTTACAGGAGTGGATCCAAGAAGGTTCTAAGTTACTTATTTTCTTCTTTACATTTTATTTCATTGCCATAACAACAATTAACATTCAACCTGTTCTCTTTTAGTGTGATTTACTTTTGAATTTCTTTTCTTTTCTCATTTGAGGTTATTACTTAGAAAGAAAAAAACATCAATGTGTATGATGGATGTTTTTAGTTGTTAATGTAGCTATATCTGGAACTAACTAGAACCCAAACAGCTGGGTACACCTGCAAGGGACTTTTCCTAATTAAATCTGTGAGGTTAGAAGATACACCTTTGTCCATCTTTAATCCTGGCTATACCTTCTTATGGCAGTCTATGGAAGAACAAGGATGAAAGAGACTTTTTGCTCTTTACCTGTTTGTTCTTTCTTTCACTGGCTTTGGAGTCTACCTCTTCAAGATTCTGATGTGCTAAAGACCACCCAAGACATCTAGCTCCATGAAATGAACTGGTTTCTTGGATGTTTTGATAGTAGACAGCCATTGTAAGACTAGCTAGAACACAACATGTGAACCATTCCAAAAAAAATCTCATATGTGTGTGTGTGTGTGTGTGTGTGTGTGTGTGTGTGTGTGTGTGTTTGCCATATGTGTGTACTGTGTGTGTTTGTGCTTGTATGTATTATATCAATTCTGTTTTCAGAAAAGTTGTTCTCAAGCTCCTCAACCTGTGGGCCGAGACTTCTTCTCACAAAGATCACCTAAGACTATCAGAAAACACAAATATTTCCATTAAGATTCATAATAGTAGAAAATTATAGTTATAAATTAGCAACTAAAATAACTTTATGGTTCAGGTCAAAATAATGTGAGAAACTTTATTAAAGGATCTCAGCATTAGGAAGATTGAGAGACACTGCTCTAGAGAGGCCTAATTAATACAATGTGCAAGAGTTAAGCACATTCATGAATTAGTATCAAATTATGGTCTTAAAATTAGATCTGAATTTTTTCTTTCGTATTTACTAAACATTTTTATGCTATATATGTAAGAACAAAACACAAAGAAAAAAGTACTAAGCTAGCAGCAGCTTAAAGGACATCATAGTAAAGACTATGCTTGACATTTTTAACTTTTAAATATTTTATACTTATGTTATTTACAGATCAGTACCAGGAGATAATTTTAGAGAAACATTGGTAGATCTCTTACAACAGGAAGAAAAATAGGGGTAAAAAGAAAGAAGCCATGTGTGTTGAGTGGTTTGTCTTTTCCATACACAAAAACCAGTGTGATCCAGCTGGGAAGAGAAAACCATGTTAAATCCAGACTCCTCAGCATGGACCTCATCCCACCTGATGGTTAACAACATGAAATTCACAGAAACATGTCTTAGGAAAATTTTAGGCCTAGCACAGAATATCTGTTGAATAGTTGCTGTCTTGGGCTTCCTGAGCGTGCAATTTGGCAGCTGTTGCCAATTTGCTGAAGAATCATATCTGTGCCATTGCTCCGTTTCTTATCCAGGTGGTAAAATGATAGCCTATCCCTAAGAATCTAGTCATTTCGTTTGCTGGTATCTAATTAGAGGGCCCTGCATCTGCTGTTCTCTCACATCAGAGCTGCAAGGACCAACTCCTCCAGGTGAGCTCTGGATTCTGCCTCGAGTGCTTAAATCAGCACTACCTGCTGGGCTGGCTTCCACAGAGACCCCCTTCAGCCACAGGGTGGTTTGAGAAGACTGGCTGAGATTATCTCATGGTTAGGACGACCTGTATTCGGGGTTGGGGGTCGGGTGGCTGGTGAAGGAGCTTCTGGCAAGATCAGGCTACTCAGGCACACAACTTCTATTTTTACTTCGTTGTTTTGTTCTTAAAATTTTGTCCCTTTTCTTGTGCAGTTAAGCAAAATATTGGTAGTTCTGGACTAGGAATGTGTCACGAAGATTCCTTATTCAAATTTTGGCAAGATTATGTCTTCTTTGACTTTAAATTACCCCAGTGAACATTTTTACGTAGGATCCTTTTTACTATAATTGCTAAAGACATTTTTTTAAAATTTGATTTAATGTTTTTATTGGATATTATTTGTATTTACGTTTTAAATGTTATCCTTTTCCCTCACACCCATTCCCCCTTCCCCTTTCGCTTTCTTCCATAAAGGTGCTCCTTCTTCCAACCTCCCTCTCCCACCTCAGATCCCTGGAGTTCCCCTACACTGAGAAAACATGCCTTCATGGGACCAAAGGCTGCTGCTCCCATTGATGCCAGACACTGCTATCCTCTGCTACATATGCAACTGGAGCCATGGGTCTCTCCATGTGTGCTCATTGTTTGGCGTTTTGGTCCCTAGGAGTTCTGGAGGGTTTGGTTGGTTGATAATGTTGTTCTTCCCATGAGAGTGCAAACCCTTTCTGCTCCTTCAGTTTTTTCTCCAGCTCCCAAGACTCTGCCAGAGTCATACAGATACAGTTGAGGATGCTTGCAGCTAACCATCGGGCTGAGCTTGGGGATCCCAGTGAGGGAGCTGAAGACTTCTTAAAACTTGGCTGCTTGGCCAACATTCTGCCCTGGGCTTTGGAAAAGCAATGAGGCTGGGGTGGACATTCTGGGCAAAGGGCTTTGAATGGAGCATAATTGACATTTCATAGATAACCCCCTACAGACGTTACTCAAGTGAAAACTATGCATATGTACTTTGCTGGCACCAAATTTTCTGGCTTGTGTATGATCATTTTGCCTAACAGTTTTAAAGGGCAGTACTTCATGTCTGTCTTTTACATTTTCCGTGGTTGAATCCACGCATGCACTCAGTTGCTGGCAGCTGCACTTGCAGCTTTCAGGCACCTCTTCACTCTGTCCGTTGTGTCTAAAATGGTCAAGAAGCTCAAGAAGCTTTCATTCAGCCTGCTATATTCAGAACCAACTTGTTAAAGATGTGGTAACTAAGATCTTGAGTAGAGGTCTCTTCTGTTTTATCTCTATATAAACTACATTTACATATTGAAAACTTTTATTGGTACCACATCTTCTATTTAAAGAGGATGTTTTCTCAAATTCTTCTGTACTGAAAACGGGCAAGACACATTCATCAGTGGAAGATGCATGCTAATAGCATATATAAGGGGAAAGAGTTGATGTCTGATACTGTGTTTGAATATCCAGTGAAGACTTAAAAGGGAAATGAAACAAGATAGGAAGTTTATACTTGTTAAAGGGTGGTAGTGAATACGAGTCCATTGCATTAGTTCATACATTTTGCTAGTGTTTAACATCTTTTAGAGTAAAATATTTACCAGCTTTGGGGTTTATCCCCCTTCTGAAGTCTTCTGCTTCGTAAATTTTACTGTTAAATGAATGGAATTTTCAAATTCTCTGTCTCATGCCACCATGTTTTCTTCTCAAACATTCCTTTAGGGAACACTCATTCACTGTTAATGAGTGGGTTACAAACTAGTCCAGCTACTACTCTAAAAGTCAGCATGGAGAACTGTCAAAAACTTAAATAAATCTGCCATATGACCCAGCTATTCTACTCAGCATATGCCCGAAGCACTCAAAGGTACTTGCTTAGCCAAGCTCATTGCTGTTCTCATCACAGTAGCTAGAAAACTGAAACAGCCTATTGGTCTTAATGCCTATAATTTACATAATGAAACCTTGGTGTATATGAGTATGGAATACTATTTGACTGTAAAGAAAAAAGAAAGAAAGAAATTTGCAGGTAAATGGATAGAACTAAAAAAGATCATATTGAGTAAGGTAACCAAGACCCATGTTGAATGATCTCTCATCTGATATTCATTTGTTTACTCTTTAGGTGTGTACCAAGAATAGCTGGTGAACCTGGGAAAGTAAAAGTGGACCAGTGTGGTGTTTTATGGGTGGGGAAGAAACATGAAAGGGATGAATAGGGTATAAGTGATCTGAAGAGGGGACTTAGAAAAGTGGGGTGGTGCTCTAATTAGGGAAGGGAAAAGATAAATGCAGAAGAAGGAGGAAGGTGTAAGAGTAAGGAAGTTTGAAAATGTCAGAAGGGATCATACTATTAACTATCCAAAATACCTATAATACACATAAGAGGGTCTGTAAACATACAGACAGTTTAAATGAAAATTTCTTATCTGTGCTGACAATGCTCCCCTCAATGACCAAGGACCATCTAACAAAGCCTTCAACACCAGGCATGGGAATCTATTTTTGAGTTGTTGGTTAGAGTTATCAAAGAGTCTTCCAAAGCATTAAAAACTACTGCTACTGCCCTAGGTTGATACTACAAGAGGTGGACCATAAATCTCTGTTGCTGAAGACACAGTGTACTACAGAGATAGGAACTAGAGGTACGTAAACTGGAACTGACCCAAAGACTCCTCCCTAAGGACAAGGTTTCATGGTATCAGAAGGCTCCGTGCCAGCTTCCAAAGGAGAAAAGCAACCAAGAGTCATACCTTCATGTGTATCAACTACATCAGTGACCAGAATAGCACTAATGCAACAAAAGCAACCCTAACCATGCAAGTTAGTGGAAGGCAAATATTTGACAGTAAATGACAGCTCTTCAGTTGGACTTAAAGCCCACTCAATAGGAGGGTCAATCTTGCCTGGTCTGGGACACCTAGCCAACTAACCAGGGCTACTGAAGGCATGGATTTTAGTGGATAACCTATAACCACCATTAACTAAAACCAAACTAATTCTTAACTATAGCCTACATTTTTGATCTTATACCCAAAAATAAGTTCAGTACTCACTGTCATCAAAGAAACTTCTATTTGCAACTAACCAAGAGACCATTTCAAAAAATCACCACCTGTCAAAATGTAGAGTTGTGGAGCACAGTCACAACAGATACATCTCTGACACAACTCTCACACCTAAGGAGATGATTGTGGAAGAAGGGATAGAAATATTGTGAAAGCTAGAGGATCTGGGAATTTGCTGTGTGATTGCATTTCCTAGGAATGTAAGAAGTGACACCCATTAAGCTGTATCTGCAAGCCTGCCTACAAAAGGAGCTGACCAAGGAAGATGCTATTAAACATGCTAATGTGGGTGGCTGGAAAGCTCACAAGACCTCAGTCCTACACAAAGATCTACAGGCAACTAAGGGATGCTGAGAGTGAAAGAAGCACAGTCTTCCTCAGGGAAGAGCACACCAACTGGGCATCTAATACCAAGTTTTCAGACCTAAATTTATGCATGCAAGTAAACTTACACATTCCAGACAGTATGTGTTTAATGACAATTAATGAAAAAGGAGGTCATGAATTTGCAAGAGAGCAAGGAGTCTTAGACATGTTATGAGCAAGGTGATCCAGATCACCATCCACATTTATGTATGTCTGACTTTGCTTCATAAACTGTTTGCTTAGCATTGCCCTGGATTGGATTTGTACCTTGGAAAGAAATCCTTAGTGGCTACCTCCTCCCTGAAGTCTCCCTGGATTTCTCCATGAGACATGTTACATTCTCCCCTATGTTCTTTCAGGGATTTGCATATAAATTAAAGCTGTTAATTAACACATTGTGAGTCTGTGCAGATCTGAGTACCAGGATTTTGGCACCTTGTCTATATTTCTAAACATTTAATTCCTCTTTTCTTTAGCATGTAACATAGATCTGCTGGAAAACTATTTGATTTCCTCTCTAGGTGAGAGAGTTGAATGACCACATTCTTTTTTTTTTTTTTAGTTTATTTTAATAGCTCGCTTAGCCTGGTTTCAATGGAAAGAAAAGTCTAAGCTATTTTTATATTTCCTTTTTTTCCCCTCTATATTCATTTCTTATGATGGTCTGTAGATGATCCTAATTACAGTTCTTGGAAAGACATCTCAGAGTTTTCTCCCAGTTTCCTTTCTGTTGCCATTATAAAATATTCTGACTAAAAACAATTTCAGGGGAGGAAAAGGTTTATCCAGTTTGCAATTCCCAACCACAGAACATCACTGGGAGAAGCCAAGACCATAGTGTAAGGCAGGCCTCCCTGCTATTCTACATATTATTGATACTCCAGATCAAGGGATTTTTTTTCACAGCCAAAAAGTATAGGAGGAACCATAGAGGATTCTGCTTGCTGGACGGCTGGCAGAGCAGATGATAGTCACCTGGCTCTCTTGCATTGGATAGGTAAAGCTGCATGCCTAGAGATAATCCCATCCCTTTTATCAATCATCAATCATGTTCACAGGCCATTGTGATTCAGGTTCTCCTCTCGGAGGAGTGAGGCCATGTCAAGTTGACTGTTAAAGTTAGCCAGAATATTGTCAGTTTATTTTATAAATGTACAGTGACACTCTTACCAATTAGAAAGCATATTATATATTCAGTTTATGAAATATTTTGGGGGGAATTATATATTGTCATATACTTAGAAAAGGGATTTAAAGAAGTCAGACCATATTTCCTGACACTGTCCTGCTTCAGAATGTCCTTTACTGTTACCGTGAGCTCTTTTTAAGCACTTGGCTTCCTGTTGTTATGAATAACTACTTTTTGTTAGACTCAATATATTACAGAACTAGACACATCAGGAAAACTGCAACTCTCATTAAATAGAATGGAAAACACCAGAAGCCCTAGAGAGAAGGAAGATTAGCAGATAGTAACTTGGTAACACTAGCCAAGCAATTGCACTCCGGTTACCTTTTATTCTGTTTGTCGAACTAGTGACGTCAGAGGCAGTATGAGTCATTTTGTGCTTGTTGAAGGAGTGCACCTGTATCTACAGCTCCACAAAGATACTAAGAAGGAAACTGGAGAAACATGACTATTGAGAGGTCAGGGAAATGAAATGGGGAACGGTGTATACAATTCCTTCTGCACCGTATTGCAAGATCCAAGAAGTATGCCTATTTCAAAAGTACATTTATTTCTCCCTACATTCTTCTACTGTATTCATACTGTTTGAGATTTCTTCTACTATGCGAAACTTCTTTTTGTATCAATATTAAACTCAACATCAAGAATTAAGAAGGAAAGAAGATATTTTTTTTCTCTCTCAGAGATTTGTCAAATAGGATAAATTTGTAAGAAAGATGGTGAGTCACTTTAAGCTTTGAGGAACAATTTTAGAAGAGCAACAAATGTGAACAAATGAAGTCTCTTCACACACCCTCCCCATTCATCCTCTTAACAAAATTCTGTTTGAACACCTACTTGCTATCTGTGGGGAACTATAGTGTTGTAGGGAGACAGATGAGAGCAAGGGTTGTTGACCCAGCTCTCAAAATAGTGACATGGAGAGGACAAGGCAGCGACTAAACCAGCAGATGAAAAACTGAAAGTGCCAAATAGAAAAGGAAAGATTCAAGAAGCAGGAGAGGAGAGCCAGGGTATTAGAAAAGCCTTTGTCAAACGAATGTATCTAGAGACTATCATTCTGAGTGAGGTCACCCAGTCACAAAAGAACAGACATAGTATGCAGTCAATGATAATTGGATACTAGCCTCAGAAAGCTCTGAATACCCAAGAAATAGCTTACAGATCATATGAAGCTCAAAAACAGAAAGCCCAAAAAGTAGAAGCCTCAGTCCTTTGTAGAAAAAAACAACAAGAAGTGTATAGCACCCACTCAGAGTGGGGTACACCTAGACCTTAAATCATTAATAACTGAAGAGCTAAGAAGATAGCCTTGTGGTAATTTTTGGTATTTAAAAATCATTATGTATAATCTATACACACCAAGAAAACTTTGACTATTTCCACATTACATTTTATTTTACATGTACTTTATGCTTATGGTAACTAGTAAGATTCCAATGCATACTATCAAACCTTTAAAAAAATTAAGTACTGACAAAAATACATTTATATAGTTTTATGCCATAATGCTTTTAAAAATCTGTACAAGAATAGGGCATTGGAATAAATCCATTCAGTGAAAAGAGCTACTACATGTGGCTAATTCTATTCAGCCATACATTAAACAAACAACAAACAAACAAATAAACAAACAAAACCCACTAGTAATATTTCTCACATCTGTATCTCTTTTTCTCTTCTGGACAGTTCTGGAAACCTAAGTCCTCACACCACACAATAGTGTGGATTGATCACACAGGGCATTTTACAAACATGCTCCACATACCTTCACACCATTTGTCAATAACTATTTATTGATTTTTCCTCTATCATCCATGAGATGAAGAAATCCCTAGAAGGGAGAAAATAATGCAGTGGAGGAGCAGAGAAAGGGAAAATGATCCTGAATCTCAAGCCAGTAAGTAATAGCCCTCCATGTCCTCTCTATCAGCTCCTGATTCCTGACCTGCTTGAGTTCCAGTTCTGACTTTCTTTGGTGATGAACAGCAATGTGGAAATGTAAGCTGAATAAACCCTTTTCTCCCCAGCTGGCTTCTTTGTTGTGATGTTTGTGCAGGAATAGAAACCCTGACTAAAACATCATCCTTTTCAGTATTCATTTTACATATACTCGTGTGTTTACATTTTTGGGGTGCCTTGTTCATTGCATTTTACTGATGAGGAAACAGGCATTCATCAATATTCTCTGTGTGAAAAATACAACAAAAATTCTGACCCAATTTTAGTGACATTAAAAACAGTTTTTTTCTTTTTAACTTAAATTTTAGTTTATACATTCTGTGTAATTTATAGTATATATTATAGTATTTTGACATAAATATACTCCATGGAATAATTGAATCAATCTAATCAACAGCCATTTTTCTTTGTGTAGTAAAAACATTTAAACATATTCTCTTAGCATTTTTCAAGTATATGACTTATTGTTAGTGGAAATAATCTTTACTACCTACAATGGAGCTTCTCAATTTATTTCTTTGGCCTAACTTGGATTTTGTATCTTTTGACCAACCATTGTACCAATCACCTCTACTCTGCAGCCTCCTTCTCATCTTGGCTTCTGTGAATTTAGCTTTGTGAGGTATAGAGTATCTGCTTTTTGGTGGATAGTTTATTTAGTCCAACATTTTCCAGGTTTATTAGTGTTTCTCAAATGACAGATTTTCTTTTATAAAGGTGGCACAGTATTCCACTGTGTTTACATACCTACCACATCTCTTTATCCATCCATCTGATAAGAAGTCTAAGAAGCACATTCCATATTCCCACCCCAGAGAATAACGATTGGATGAGATGAGATGAGTACCAGTATCTCTCAACAACCCAACTTCACCTCTCTCTCCATCATGATACTGGGTTCCCTGTCTGTATGCAATCTTCTGCTTCCTTATCACTGACGTCACAACGGTCAACTTCTCCTTTAACAATAAATCCAGGCCAACAGTTTAGTCACGTTAGAGTCTGAGACAATTGGACAGGCCAGGAGAAGGCACATGAGAAGGAAGCAAGATGAAACAAGAGAGAGAGGGAGGGAGAGAGAGGAGGGGTCTAGGCATGTATTAACATTTTCTGAGCCAGAAGATCATTCTAAATTAAATATAATAGTCAGATAAAATTAACTGAAGAGATATTATAGTGGATTGTTCAGTTTGACACCCCACACACCCAGTTCTCCCACAGAAGTGCCCTGGCTTTTAACTTGAGTTAACAAAGCAGAAAGAACTAGGGGGAAAATAGCATCCACTACAGAGCAAAAAGGAGATAAACATGAGATGTTAACTGTCAGTCTCCAAGTGTCAGAGATGATAGAAGAAAGAGTTTAAAGAATAAAAAAGTCATTCCCGCTTCTACACCCTCCTTTTAGATGCCTTTATCATACTGTGGGATGTGCTCAGACATATATACTCTATAAACTTTCAGAAATGAAGTTCCTACACATTCACCTGAGTAGGGATGGAACATAGATGTTCAGTCTCTTTGACCTGAAAATCCTAAACCCTATGGGCTAGTAAGGAAGATCCCATAAACACGGGTAGACCTTGGAGCAGCTAGTAAATGTCTGTGTTTTTCTGTCTGACTCAGTAAAAATGAAAATGAGAGCAATGCTGAGTAGATTTCAGTGTGTAAGTGTGTGTGTGTGTGTGTTTGTGTGTGTGCATAATGATGATGATTACACATTAGCATATACCAGCTTAACATCTGCAGTTCTTAGAAGCTTCCATTTCTCTGATAAAGAGAAATGTCCCTAGTGACGCAGACTATTAATCTAGTTTCCATTAAAAGCCTTCAAGATAGTCAGTGAGGCCTGTAGGGCTCAGCAAACAGACATAACAGGGCCCATGCTGTTTCCTCCACTTCCTGATGGGGCTGCCTCTGGCTCTTTGCCATTCTCTGCAGGAGGCAGAGCTCTTGGCCCTGCTCAGGAATCCTCTATCTCCACAGCCAGCAAACTTAGAGAAGTATGTATTTTATTTAGTACTGTTTCATATCTGCTGACATTTCTGTGCCTTGATTCTAAATCACCTACACGTGTTTTCTAGCCTCAACGTAGAAAGAATAGGCTGCAGTTCAGTAGGCTGTAAGATGTCAGAAAGGACTAAACCGAGTCAGACAAGATTATTAATTTTTTGAGTCCATTTGTTTAACAACTGTTCACAAAACAGATGAGCAGGGCTTGACTGTAGTTCAGGTAGATCACATGGCATATATAAGACCCATGTTAGGTTAAAAACTAATTAGTTGGTAAAAACTGTCTCAGGATACTTGGGGGAATGGCAAGACTTAGTGTTTTGAAATTTCCCTGAAACAGAAAAGAACACTTTGTTCCTCCAGGTAAGAAGGTTCATTTACTAAGTTATCAGAAGCTGTAAAAGAACATCTTGAAAAACTGCCCCCTCAGATAACACGGCTGTGCTACAACATTGTTTTAAACCTTAAGGCAATAGAAGCCAAAGCCTCCTGGAAGTCATCACAGTTTAGAGAAACACCTATTCTGCCTCCTTGTTACACAATCCTTTTTTATCTCCTGTTCAAGGTCCCATGCCATTGCTTAGATGGATCTGAGGCGTTGCTAAAGACAATGATTATCCACCAAGAAATCTCTGGAATGTTTGTGGCATGCAAGTAAAGACCCAGTGCTGAACCTCAGTCTTCGTTCATAGTTCAAATTTAATGTTTACTGATACAAAGAGGCCGCAATATGCCTGAAGAAGTCTATGACTATATGTACCTTCAGCTTTAAAATACACCACAAATTCCAAGCAACAAAAAAAGGTTGACATTCATATAAACTGGATCTTTTTGTTTTAAAGGGTATCAGTATGTATCCCTGACCTGGAACTTTCTCTAGAGTATGAATAATAGATTGGCCTTGAACTCACAGAGATATATTCCTACCTCTGTCTCCGAACTGCTGGAAGGGTTATGTTTTTATGATATGAAACAGAAGTTTTAAGTCTTTGTTGATAATTGAGTGTTTCAACACGCAACAGCACATTTGTGTCTTAGAAAATAAGAGCTTAACATGAGGGTCTCAGATCATATGTAATCATGTGCAGAAAACAGGAACATGACTCATGATTACTAGTAAGACTGAAAAATAACAGAGCTGCCTTCAGTCTGTTGCAGATACCCCTACTTCACCCCTTCCAAGGCTCAGGAAATAGCAGAAGAGGGGACAGAAAGAATATAAGAGCCAGAGATGGGCAGGGGCAGTGTCTTCTGGACACAGAGCAAGCCCTTGTACTCTTGAGCTCACTGTGGCTATGCTTGCCTGCCCCAAACCTGCTGAGTCTGTCAGCGTTTTACCATGTATGAAGGAACGGACATGAGGCTCCACTTGTGGAGACTGTGCGCCAAGGGGACAGGGTGTCATTTTCTGTAGTTGCACAGCCACTAGTAAAGTTTCCATGTTCCCTACTCACATTCATGCAAGCCACTGCAGCTGGATTCAGTAGGTTGAAAGTAACCAAAATGTGAGGGGACTTCTTGAGGGTGTTTCAGTGGGAGAGGGAAAAACATGAGAAAGAGAAAGCGTAATGGGGTCATGGGTGGTGAAAATACCCACAGAATATTCATGTAAGAAACTGCCAAAGAGTAAAAGGATATGTATGTGTGTGTGTATGTATATGTGTATGATATGTAAATCCACTCAGGCAGATAAATCTGTATATCAAATGAAGGAGTGAAGGGGCAGTGCTAACACCTCCACTCAGCACTCAGGAGGCAGAATCAGGTGAAATTTGAAACCAGCTTGGTTTCTATATGTGAGTTCTAGACCAGACAACAACGATGATGATGATGATAATGATGATGATGATGATGATGATGATGATGATAATGACTTTTATAATGATAATATGGCGGTTACTGAAACAAGATGGATTTTACTTAAGTGAGAATAAAAATCAAAATAGCTATTAATAAAATTAAAAAGTTAAGAGAAAGAAGTATAAACAACAAACATAAAATTTAACAGTTCAGTTAAAATTTATTTATACCTTCAACCCTTTAGTATCTCCTGTAATGCAGACATAGGGGAACTATATTGTTTTAAGAAACAAAGTATATTTAAAAAAATATTACAGAGTATCTTCTAAATTCCTCTCTTCTCATTTTATCTAGTCATTCACCAGCTGCAACCTAAAACTTCATTTTGAACCAAGAGCAATTCCACTAAACAGGTTCTTCTCGAGTGGTGGCTTACTGTTCACAGGTTCTTCTCGCATGGTGGCTTACTGTCCCTGCTTGAATAATCGTAGAGCTGCTACTTATATGTCCTGTGCCCGTCAGTTTCTCTGGAATCTCTTTGCACAGTCAGCTGGAAAGCCTACATGTTTCCTTCAGTTTGTCATCTAGGGACAAAGTGTAGTTAGCACTGCCAGCTGTGTTTTGCAATGCTCAGATGGCTTCCAGAGGCTGAGAATCCTCCCCGAGGGAGAGTATTACTGATCCTTGGACTGTGCCCTGGGTGGCTGGTTCCTCCTCACTCTAAGTCAGAAAAACAGACCCCCCAATCAAATCCACATCCAGTCTCCCTGGGAAGTGATTTTATGGCTTCCAAAGGTCGCATGAATTAAGAGGCTGGCCGAGGCTTTTATGGAGAAAATGGCGATATAATTTGAAAGGTCATATTTTTTCTAACTAGTCACTGCACATAAAATCTGCTTTTATAAGTTCTATTATAAAGGCCGTGTTCCTACAGCAGGAGAACTAGCCTGTGAATTAAAGAACATGGCTTCCAAGCTGCCACTGAGTTGTTGGGTGAGTCTGATCAAATTTCTTTTTTTTTTTTAAAAAAAACAACTTTATTTTACAAAACAAAGATAAATATACAGATTTTAAACATTTTTTGCTTAAAATTATACATTTTTGTCAGTACTGTTTTTTCAGATTTTAAAATAATTTTTACATAAAACTACATGAATATATTTTTTAGTCAGTACTTGATTTTTTTTAAAGGTTTGATAGTATGCATTGAAAACTTAATAGTTAGAATGAGCGTAAAGTACATGTAAAACAAAATGTAACATGGAAATAGTCAAAGTTTTCTTGTTGTGTAAATAATTTTTTTTGTTTTGTTTTGTTTTCTTTATTTCTTGGACTTCATACAGTCTGTGAGTTGTTTCTGGGGGAGTGCAAGCCTCTGGGGTTAGCATCCCACTATCAGTGACTGCATATTATGTCTGTTCTTTTGTGACTGGGTTATCTCACTCAGGATGATCTTCTCTAGATGCAGCCATTTTCTTAAGAATTTGGTTAAGTCATTGTTTCTGGTGGCTGAGTAGTATTCCATTGTGTAAATGTACCACAATTTTTGTATCCATTCATCTTCTGAAGGACATCTGGGTTCTTTCCAGCTTCTGGGTATTATAAATAGAGCTGCTATGAACATTGTGGTGCATATATCTTTGTTGTGGATTAAAGTGTCTGATCAAATTTAACCAAGGGTACTTCAATAGTCTTTTTCAAAGAACTGGACTATTATCTGGTCTATTAACTGCCTTTAACTGGTCAGGAATCAATTACTGTCAGAGGCCTAGAAAACAGTGTTGTCTAAGGGCTTTCTAATGCCTGTGATCTATAGCACACATTTCAGCTAAACCATCCTCTAAAATGCTTGGGCTACTAGAGCTGTGACCTACATCACAGAGAACTAATGCTTTTTTCAGGATTACTGAGTATCCGGAAAGAATCATAGTAGTGTCACATTTTATTTTCATGTCTTAATATCTCATTTCATCAGTAAGTGAAGACAATGGAGCTATCATATACTTAGGAAAAATGGCATACTATTTTACCTTCTATGAAATATTAATAGTAGGCAAAACCTTCTTAAAATTGAACTAGACAGGGCTTCAGACACCAAAGAGCATCCACAGGATGGACCTCGGCCCCTCTGCCCATATGCAACAGATGCTCTTCTTGTTCTTCATGTGGGTCCCAAACAACTGGAGCAGGAGCTATTTCAAAAGCTGTTGGCTTTCTATGGAATATGTTCTTCTACTTGGGCTGCCTCATCTACCTTAGGTCCTCAGTGAGAGAGGATGTGCCTAGCCACACCTTGACTAGATGTACCAGGGTAGGAAAATACTCAAAGAAGAAGTAGAAGGAAAAGTAGAAGTAAGAGTGGCGCAAGATTGTGGGGAGGGGTGACCAGGAGGAGGGGCAGTATGGGAGATTTAAAGTGAATATATATATATATACATACATACATATATATATTTGTGTGTGTATGTATGTATATGTATAGTCTCTATAAATGGCTGAAACATTTTATCATATTCTAAAGAGACTGCACATGCTTTATCAGACACCCCTTCTACCTCTTGGTTCCCAATTCCCTACAGCTGCTGAATTAATGCTGTTGTTGAATTTCCCATTTTTAATATTTCATGTTCATAGAAATGAACGCTAGATGGTCTCTTGTGTCTACTCTCATTGAGAAAGATGTTTTCAAGCATTAGCTGTGCTGGATCTGGAAACACTATTGTTTCTGACTCACATACACATGTGCATGTGTTTGCTGGTGCTCACAGGGGCAACAGACACTGACTGTAGACCTGGTGTTACAGGGAGTCATGAACCATGGACATAGTAGTGCTATGAGTCAGACTTGAGGCTTTGGAGAGAGCAGTCCGCATCCATTCTTCACCAGTGAGCCATGTCCCAACATCTTGCCGTCATTCTACATTTTTATAAAGAAAAGGTTGAATTTATTTTATATATGAATATTTGATTCTTACTTAAATTTATTGAAAAATTTCTATGCTCTTTTATCAATCATCCAATTGAAAATTAACTGTAGATGATATTAGGTTGTTTTATATTTCATTGCTCTATAGGTTTATTATGAGCAAGACTCCATCATAGTTGGTTATAATGATATTTTATTTTCATGTGCATGTATGTGTATATATGTGTTTTGGGATTATATATGAGCATGTTTTCATAGTACACATGCGTTGGCAAGTTTTCTTAACCATGTAGGCCCTTGTGGGGGCCACAGGTTAGCACAGAGAATCTTCTATTGCTTTTGACATTATTACATATTTCTTGTGGAAGACACGGTTTCTCACTGGAAACCCTGGAGCTCATTGTTTTGACTAGACTGTCTGAGAACTGAGTCCCTGGGATCCACAAGTATCTGCTCCTGAGCATCAGGGTTTCAGGTGCGCATCACTCCTGGCTTTGTATATGGATACTGGAGTCAAACTTTGGATCTAATGCTTGCCCAATAAGCATTCTACCCACAAACATCTTGACTCTTTGGTTACTGTAACTTTTAAGTAATGTTTCAAAATTGAGAAAAGTGATCTTTTTCTTTTTTTGTTTGTTTTTTGACTTTCTGGATCCTTTACATTTCCACATGAGTTTTAATTTTATTTGAAAGTGGCAGATATCACACTCTACTCATAGATGATCTTGGAGAGTATTGTACCTTTAACTACTTTAAGTCCTTCTAGTCTACAAATATGATATTTATTTGAGTGTTTAAAATTGTTTGTTATTTTTATTTTTTATTGGTAATTTTGTTTATTTGCATTTCAAATGTTACCCCTCTTCCCAGTTTCCCCTCTCAAAACCTCCCCATTCCATCCCCTGCATCTATGAGTGTGCTACCCCACCCACTCATCCACTCCCACCCCACTACCCTATCATTCCCCTACACTGGGGCGTCAAACCTTCGTAAGACCCATGCTTCCCCTCCCATTGATGCCAGAGAAGTCCATTCTCTGCTAAATACACAGCTCAAATCATGTGTTCTTCCATGTATACTCTTTGGTTGGTGTTTTATTCTCTGGGAACTCTCTGGGTAGTCTGGTTTGGTTGATATTATTGTTTTTCCTATGGGGTTGCACACCCCTTCAGCTCTTTCAGTCCTTCCCCTAAATCCTCCATTGGGGTTCCTGTGCTAGTCCAATGGTTGGCTGAAAGCATCCACATCTGTATCAGTAAGTCTCTGACAGAGCCTCTCAGGAGACATCCATATCAGGATATTGTCAGCAATCACTTCTTGGCATCAGCAAGTGTCTGTGTTTGGTAGCTGCATAAAGGATGGTTCCCTAGGTGGGACAGTCTCTGGATGACCGTTCTTCAGTCTCTGCTCTGCTCTTTGTCCCTGTATTTCCTTTAGACAAAAGCAATTATGGGTTAAAATTTTGTGAGGGATGCATGGTCTCATCCCTCTACCAGGGGCCATCCCTAACCTTTGGATATGATCTCTACAGGTTCTCTCTCCTCTTTATTGAGTATTTCTGCTAATGGCATCTACCAGAAGCCACTTGCTTTTCTGACATCTGGAACTTTCTGGTAGTTATCCCTGGTTTCCCATTCTCCATGGATACACACCTCTGTTCAATTTCCTGACCTTCTGTACAACTTCCTCATCTCCTCCCACACCTAATCCTGCCCTACTTTTTCATTTCCCCCTTCTCTCTTCCTCTTAAGTCCCTCTCACCATCAACCTCCTATAATTATTTTGTTTCCCCTTCTAAGTAGAACTGAGGCATGACACTTTGGTCTTTCTTTACTTGACCTTCATATGATTTATAAGTTGTATCATAGATATTTCATGTTTTTTTCTAATATTCACTTATCAGTAAGTATATACCATGTGAATTGTTTTGTGACTGTGTTAGCTCACTCAGAATGATATTTCTAGTTCCATCCATTTGCCTGTGAATTTCATGAAGTCATTGCTTTTAATGGCTGAGAAATACTCCATTGTGTAAATGTATCACAATTTCTGTATTCATTCCTCTGTTAAAGGATATCTGGGTTGTTTCCAGTTCTTGTCTGTTATAACTAAGGCTGCTATGAACATAGTGGAGCATATGTCATTGTTATATGTTGGAGCATCTCTTGGGTATATGCCCAGGGGTGGTATAGCTGGGTTCTCAGGTAGTACTATGTCCAATTTTCTGAGGAACTGCCAGACTGATTTCCAGAGTTGTGGCAGCTTACAATCCCATCAGCAATGGAAGAGTGTTCTTCTCTCTACATCTTCTCCTCAGGATCTGCTGTCACCTGAGTTTTTGATCTTAGCCATTCTTACTGGTGGAATCTCAGGGTTGTTTTGATTTGCATTTCCATGATGACTAAGGATGCTAAGCATTTTCTTAAGTGCATCTCAGTAATGTGATATTCCTCAATTGAGAATCTTCTCTTTATCTATGTATTCTAGTTTTGAATAGGGATGGTTTGTTCTGTGGAGTCTATTGTCTTCAGTTCTTTGTAAATTTTGGATACTAGTCCTCTATCAGATGTAGGGTTTATAAAGATCTTTCCCCAATCTGCGGGTTGCCATTTTATTCTATTGATAGTGTCATTTGCCTTACAGAAGGTTTTCAGTTTTATGAAGTCCCATTTGTCAATTGTTGATCTTAGAGCATAAGCTATTAGTGTTCTGTTCAGGAAGTTTTCCCTGTCCAAATATGCGAGATTCTTCTCTACTTTCCCTTCTATTAAATTCGGCATATCTGGTTTTGTGTGACGGTCCTTGATCCACTTGGACTTGAGCTTTGTACTAGGAGATAAGAATGGATCAAATTGCATTCTTACACCTGCAGACCTACAATTGAACCCGCAACATTTGTTGAAAATGCTTTTTTTCCACTGGATGATTTGAGATTCTTTGTCAAAGATCCAGTGACTATAGGTGTTTTGTGTCATTTTCTGTTCTTCAATTCTATTACAATGATCTATGGAACAATACCATGCAGGTTTTTATCACTATTGGTTTGTAGTAAAGCTGGAGGTCAAGGATGGTGATTCTGGCAGAAGATATTTTTTCTTCTTACAACTTTATTTTAAAAAGAGAGATACTTGTAGAGATTTTTAAAAGGATTTTGGCATAAAAATATATGAATATATTTTTGTCATTACTTGATTCTTTTAGAGGTTTGATAGTGTGCATTGAAATCTTACTAGTTACCATAAGAATAAAGTACATGTAAAATAGATCATAACATAGAAACAGTCAGTTTTCTTGGTGCGTATAGATCAAACACAATAATTTTTGAATACCAAAAATTGCCACAAGGCTATATTCTTAGCTCTTGAATTATTAATGATTTAAGTTCTAGGTGTTCCTCACTCTGAGAGGGTGCTACACACTTATTTATTTATTTTTCTAAGAAGAACTGAAGCTTTCACTTTTTGGCCTTTGGGTTTTTTTTTTAGCTTCATTTGACCTGTGAGTTGTTTCTGGGGTATTCAGATCTCTCTGAGGCTTGTATCCAATTATCAGTGACTACATATTATGTCTTTTTTTTTTTTCTGTAACTGGGTTACCTCACTCAGGATGTTATTCTTTAGATGCATCTATTTTCCTAGGAATTTCATAAAGTCATTGTTTCTTATAGCTGAGTAGTACTCCATTGTGTAAATATATCACAATTTTTGTATCCACTCATCTACTGAAGGACATCTGGGTTCATTCCAGCTTCTGGCTATTATAAGTAGGGTTGCTATGAACACGGTGGAGCATGTATTCTTATTGTATTTTAGAGCATCTCTGGGGTATATGCCCAGAAGTGGAATAACTGGGTCTTCAGGTAAGACTATGTCCAATTTTCTGAGGAACTGCCAGACTGATTTCCAGATTGGTTGTAGCAGCTTACAACCCCACCAACAGAACTGGTGAGGATGCGGAGAAGATATTTTTTAAATTAAGAATAGTTTTCACTCCCCTAGGTTTTTGTTATTAGAAACAAATTTGAGAATTGTTCTTTTTAACTCTATGAAGAATTGAGTTGGAATTTTGACAGTGATTGCATTGAATCTGTAGAGTGTGTTCTATAAGATGGCCATTTTTACTATATAAAATTGCCATTCCATGAATATGGGAGATTTTTCCATCTTCTTGGGTCATCTTCTATTTCTTTTTTTTCAGGGATTTGTAGTTCTCATCTTAAAGATCATTCACTTCCTTGGATAAAGGCACACCAAGATATTTTATATTATTTGTATCTATTGTGAAGGGTGTTAATACTCCTAATTTCTTTCTAAAATTTGTTTATCATGTGAGTAAAAAAAGGGTACTAAGTTGCTAGAGTTAATTTTATATCCAGCTACTTTGCTGAAGTTGTTTATCAGCTCTGGGATTGCTTATGTGTACTATCATACCATCTGAAAATATTGATATCTTGACTTCCTCGAAATTGGTATCCCTTTGATCTCCTTTTGTTGTCTAATTTTTCTGGCTATGACTTCCAGTAACATATTGAATAGGTAGGAAAAGAGTGGGCAGCATTGTCTTGTCCCTGATTTTAATGGGATTTTTTTGACTTTCTCTCCATTTAGATTGATGTTGGCTATTGGTTTGATGTATGTTGCTTTTATTATATATAGTTATGAACATTGAATTTCTGATCTATCCAACACTTTAGTATGAATGGGTTTTATATTTTGACAAAGTCTTTTTCAGCATCTAATGAGATGATCATATGGGTTTTTAGTTTATTTATATAGTGAATTACATTGATGGATTTCTGTACAATAAACCATCCCTGTATTCCTGGTGGGTGGATCCTAGTAGATCATGGTGGGTGATGGTTTTGATGTGTCCTTGAATTTTGCTTACACTAATTAGTTTGTTGTTTTAATTTTTTATTGGGTCTTTTTGTGATTAAGGAACCAGTGTAATTGTGGCTTCATAGAACAAACTGGGTAACATTTCTCCTGTTTCTATTTTATTGAATAGTTTGAGAAGTATTGGAATTAGATCTTCTTTGAAGATCTGATAGAATTCTGTGCTAAAACCATCTGGCGCTCGGCTTTCATTGTTTGGAAGACTTCTAATGACTGTCTCTATTTTCTTGGGAGCTATGGGGCTGCTTAGATGGTTTATTTGATTCTAATTTAACTTTCGTACCTGTTACCTGTCTAGAAAACCATCCATTTCATTCAGCTTTCTGAGTTTTGTTGATATAGACTTTTGTAGTATAATCTGATTTTTTTTTTTAGTTTCCTCAGTTTCTTTTGTTATATTTCCATTTTCTTTCCTGATTTTGTTAATTTGAATACTGTCTTTGTGCCCTCTGGTTATTCTGGCCAATGGTTTATCCATCTTGCTGATTTTCTCAAAGAACCAGCTCCTAGTTTTGTTGGTTCTTTGTCCAGTTCTTTTTTGGTTCTACCTGGTTGATTTCAGCCCTGATTTTGATTATTTACTGCTGTCTACTCCTATTGAGTGTATTTTCTTCTTTTTGTTTTAGAGCTTTCAAATGAGCGGCTAAGATGTTAGTGTATGATCTTTCCAATTTATTTATGGAGGCACTCCGGACTATGAGCTTTCCTTTGCTTTCATTGCATTCCATAAGTTTGGATATGTTATGCCTTTATTTTGATTGACTGCTAAAAAGTCTTTTATTTCTTTTCTTATTTTTCCCCTGACCAAGTTGTCATTTAGTAGATAGTTGTTCAGCTTCCACATGTATGTGGGCTTTCTGTTTTGTGCCATTGAAGACCAGCCTTAGTCTGTAGTGCTCCAATAGAATACATGAAATTAATTCACTGTTCTTGTATCTGTTAAGGTTTGTTTTGTGTTCGAGTATATAGTTGATTTTTAAGAAGATACATGAGGTGCTGAAAAAAAGGAATATTCTTTTGTTTTAGGGTGAAATGTTCTGTAGATATCAGTTAAATCCATTTGATTCATAACTCTGTTAGTTTCACTGTGTCTCTGTTTAGTTTCTGCTTCCATGATCTGTTCATTGTTGAGAGTGGGGTGTTGGAATCTCCTACTATTATTGTATGAGGTTCAATGTGTGCTTTGAGCTTTAGTAACATTTCTTTTATGAATGTGGGAGTCCTTACATTTGGTACATAAATGTTCAGAATTGAGAGTTTATCTTGGTAAATGTTTTTCTTTGGATGAGTATGTAGTGTTTTTCCCAATCTTTTTTGATACCTTTTGGTTAAAAATCTATTTTTGTTGGATATTAGAATGGCTACTCCAGCTTGTTTTTTAGTATCATTTGCTGGGAAAAGTTTTTTCTCATCTTTGTACTTTGAAGTAATGTCTGTCTTTGTCAATGAGGTATGTTTCCTGTATGCAGCAAAATGCTGGATTTCTTTATGTGTTCACTCTGTTTGCCTATGTCTTTTTATTGGCTCATTGAGTCCAGTGATGTTGAGAAATATTTGGGACTAAATGATTGTTGTTTTCTGTTATGTTTGTTGTTAGAGGTGGGATTATACTTGTGAGTTTCTCCTCTTTTGTGTTTGTTGTGAAAATATTAATTTCTTGCTATTTCTTGGGTATAGTTTCCCACCTTGTGTTGAATTTTTCCTCCCATTTTTCTGTGTAGAGCTAGATTAGCAGAAAGATATTATTTAAATATGGTTTTGTTTTGGACTATCTTGGTTTCTCCATCTATGGTAATTGTGAGTTTTGGTGAATTTAGTAGCCTGGGCTGACATTTTTGTTCTCTTAGGGTTTGTATGACATCTGTTCAGGGTCTTCTGGCTTTTAGAGTCTCTGTTGAGAAGTCTGGTAAATTCTGATAGGTCTGCCTTTTTATGTTACTTGACATTTTCCCCTTTACTCCTTTCAATATTCTTTCTTTGTTCTGTGTATTTGGTGTTTTATTTATTATGTGATGAAAGGAATTTCTTTTCCAGTCACATTTTTTGGTGTTCTGTAGGTTTCATGTATGTTTATGGACATATCTTTCTTAAGTTAGGAATGTTTATATATATATATATATATATATATATATATATATATATATATATATATATATAAAATTTTGTTGAAGATGTATGCTGGCCCTTTCTTATGGGAATCTTCACTCTCTTCTATACCTATTATTATTCTCACATTCCATCTTGTTATTGTGTCCTGGATTTCTTGAGAGAAGGTTTTTGCTTTTTGTATTTTCCATGACTGTTGTGTCAATGTTTTCTTTTGTATCTTCTACTGCTGAGAATCCCTCTTCAATCTCCTATATTCTGGTGCTGAATCTTGCATCTGTGACTCCTGTTCTTTCCTATGCTTTCCATTTTCAGGGCTATCTCCCTTTGTGTTTTCTTTAATGTTTCTTTTTCTATTTT
The DNA here is from genome assembly GCF_963924665.1 of Micromys minutus. NCBI lineage: Eukaryota > Metazoa > Chordata > Mammalia > Rodentia > Muridae > Micromys > Micromys minutus. The sequence goes on along the minus strand of NC_137956.1, from coordinate 18,559,888 downwards.
TAGATCCTGGATGGTTTTGTTCAATTTTTTTTTCACCTGTGTGATTGTGTTCTCCTGTATTTCCTTAAGGGATTTATCAGTTATTTCTTTAAGGGCTTCTACTTGTTACTTGATTCTCTTATATTTCCCTAAGGGTATCTTTATGCCCTTATTAATGTCCTTTATCATCTTCATGAAATGAGAATTTAGAATTTCATCTTGCTTTATAGGTGTTTTGGGGTATCTCGGACTTGCTTAGTGGGAGAACTACATTCTGATGTTGTTAAATTTAACTGGTTTCTTTGCTTATATTCTATGCTTGCCTTTTGAGGTCTGGTTATCTCTGGTGTTATTTCATCTCACTGTATCTAGAGCCTGTCTTTCCTGTGATCCTGTGATTCTGTGATCCTGTGATCCGTGATACTGAATGTATCCAAATACCTGAGCAGTTGAGCTGCAACTGGGGTGTGGGCTGTATGCGTTTGTATCCAGATAAAGGCTCTTCTCCCAGTACTGATGAAAACCAGAAAGCACATGGGTCAGTACAGGGAATCTGCATCCAGGGGTCCTTGTATGCTGGGTATTGAGACATGATTTGGGGTCTCTCCTATGATGCTGGATGTATTAATATTGTCTTCATAAAAAGTACTTTCAAAGTTTTTAATGTATACTTTTTTCTTTACAATTTGGCATACACTTTTCTAAGTTTTATTATTGTATTATTTTTGATAGTGTAGATAGTACTGCTCAATGTAATATTTTAATTTATTTAAGTTTTACTTATTTGCTGCTAATATATGAAATAAATTGATCTTTGTGGATTGATTATATACCTAGAAATGTGACTAAGCTGATTTATTAATTTTTATGTTTCTCTTAAAATTTTTATATAAGTACAATTATAAACCCTGGAGTTAGGGAATGATGTAGCAGTTAAGTGTGATTACTGCTCTTCCAGAGAACCATAGTTCTGTCTCTCACACCAGAGGATGCCCTTTTCTGGCCTCCTCAAATCCTGTACTCACTTGGTCTCACACCAATCTGCTAGTATACATGAATGAATGAATGAATGAATGAATGAATGAATGAATTTAAAAAGCACAAATGTGTCTAGATTTATTTCCCTCTTTCTAGTCTGAGTTTCTTGTTTCTGTGGCTGTTAATTTTTATTCACTGGACAAAGTACATGCAATGATCATCATAAGGAATATTTTCCTGACTAGTTTGGAGTTTTGAGCCTGTGGTGGCATAGTATATAGTAAGATAAGTGGAACTGAGGGAAGGCCTGGACAATTTATGATGCTGTGAAGAAGGGAAGGAGCTGGGGTCCCAATATCTCCTTCAAGACAATAAGTTCAGTGACTTAACTTTTATGAGGCTCTATCCATAAGGTTCCAGCATCTTCCAGTTACACTTCAGGCTGGTGTCTGGCCTTGAACACAAGGTCAAAAGGCAATGTTTCAGATCCAAAGTTTAATACTGGTTTTGCTTGTTTGCTTGTCTATCTGTTTGTTTTTAATTTAAAAATTTTAATTGTAATTTTGAAAACAATGACAATGAGGAAGAAGATAAGTATTTCTTGCTTCTGATCTTAAATGAAAAGCATTCACTTTTTGCCATTAAACACAATAGTAGCACTCTTTTTTTTAAAAAAATAGATGTTTTTGTCAGTTTGAGGAAGTTTATATCTACTCTAAGTTTATTGCATGGTTTTATCATAAAACCCTCTCCTCCGAGGTATTTGTGAAATGTGTTCTGTGTACCTAGTAACATAGCATGTGGGTTTTCTACACCTCAACACTTGTAATAAGTCTTATTTGCTAGGTTTTCATTTCTTCTGAAGGGAAGTTGAGAAAGCCAACTTTGCCTTTGAATATGTGTTTAGGTAGCTTTTACTTATAGAGATGACAGAAGTATCATTTATATCCCAACCAAACTTGAAGCCGTTTAGAAACAGTTCTAGAATACTAGTTGTCTACCACTGCCATATCCAAGGAAGTTGAAAAGTTTAAACTAAGGCACAATCATAATGTCATATTTTCAGAGGGAAGAAACTTCTACTTCAGTGACTTAAATAGTTCATTGCCATCACGCAGAGGTTATACATGTCACACTTTCTTGTCCCCCAGTACAGTCTTTCTTGGCTATTACTGCTCAATCTCTGCCTCTCACAGGCCACTTTTCATGTAGTGTTTCTTTCAGCCTCACAAGCCTAGGAGATAACTTGCCACTGTTATCCTCATCTGCTAAAAAAAATTTAGACAATTGTCAATGGCTGCAGCTGAGAGTCAATTTCACATCGTGAAAGTCTATTAAAGTGAGCCTGCTTTGGGGTAGAGAAAAACACCAGCTAAACAAAGGGTTGACTAATTTTGACTTTGGTTGCATGGAAAGCTGACTGAAACTCCATAGATCTTTTATGTTAACAGGGATGGGTCCAATTTCCTTGTTGGACATTGGGTACTATGTGGCATTTCCTGGCTGGAAAATTTAATTGCTGGTAGGAGATTGACTCAGTAGTACCCTCTTATCTGGTGAAGAAGTGTGCTGTGTTGAAAGGCCATTTTGAAATGAAAGTAGAGCATGATTAAAGAGGCAACATCACAGAGCCACGTGGATTGCAGTCCACCTGTGAAGGGGACAATTAATGTTAAGTAAAAGCAAGGTGATTGGGGGCAGGGGGAATGTCTGACAGCATAGTTCAGGATAAGAGACAAATATATCCATGCTGGATTTCTTCCCATAGACTGCATTTATCAATTTTCTAGCAGAAATTTTGATAAGCCAAATTGTGATAATTTACAAAAGGGTGAGAAAAATGTGACAGACAGCTATTGACTTCCCATGAAAGTGAAGTCTTCATTTCCAGTGTAATCTTACCTATTTGCAAGTGTGCCTGAGCTGTAATTGGGCTTTTCTATTTTTAAATCAATGAAAACTTAATCCATTGACCTTTCTGATCTACTTTAAAACAGTGTTTAATGTCATACCATCTATTTATTCTTTATTTTCCTTTGCACAAATACTTTGGCAGAGCAAGTTAGCCATATGGCTTATGAATTAATCAATAAACTCATTCTCTAGAACCACTGTTTGCTCACTGTAGCTGATTCTCGTGAACCCATTAGAACAGGAACAAGGGATAACAAACACAAATCTTAATTACTTCCCTTGCTTTCCCCAGACATATTCTGTATATTTTTACACCATTATTGTAATTGCTACCAGTTCATTTCGTTGGAATTTTACTCTCATACATGATCAGGTTTGGTAGTTTTATTTTTCATAAAAAGAAACCAAAACTTCTACCAGTAATTCAAATAGATTCTTCTGTGCCTTATTAGCATTTCTTATCTGTAGGAGGAAGTTCAATAGGCCTTCCAATGGGGTTTCTGTACTACAGCTAGCAGCTGGAGACAACCGTTGCTTTAGTCCAACTGGTGAAAATATCAAGGACTTCAATGTGGAGCTTAGAGAAGCTGCCTGGGGCTGAGGGTGATAAAGATAGATCACAGAGCATCTTATAGAACTTCAGTCCCCAAGTGGACCTCAGGAACTTAGACACTAATTCCTTCTACAGATCCCCTCTGTCCATTTATTTATCCTCTCTACATTCATTAACTACTATGTGCCAGTTTTGTTGGATGCTTGGAACTAACGTTAAGATATATTTCAAATCCTAATCAACTTTTTGTTGAGTATATTTCTCTATGTTTTATAATTTCTAGGGGACAAATATCTTTGAGATAGTGATTTAGAACTGATGATATTATTATAAATGTGGAGCTTTGGAAAGGAATTAGATGGTACCCAAGTAGATGATGCTACCTACTCAGCAAGCTTCTTTGCTTGGGCGAACTTTTGTTCTCTTTGTAGTTTCACATGGACAGGCAAAATGGTGATGCTATTTTTAACAGCACTGTATAGCAATACAGAAGGTAGAGAGATTATGAATCAGTAGCAGAGAGGTTGGTTTGGAAGCTCCTATGTGTTGTCTAGATGTTGGATAACACTGAGGTTTTGTTGTTTGTTTTAAATCTGGTGTAGTGATGGGGATTTTGTTGGTCTTGTTTAACTAGTTTTGCAATGGGTCAAATCAGCATGTAAATACAGGCTAGGACATAAACATTGTAACTTCAAAAAGCTATGACAAACACATCATAAATTGTGTTTCAGTCAAGAAGTAGACACTACTCCCAAACTGAAACTAATTTAATAATGGAACTATTTCCTAGGGGTTTGAGAAAGGAACCACAGTCCAATATAGTGTTTCCCAGAGCTCAGCATAGCAGACAAGCATTATAAACAATCAGAGTATTTACCAATTCCTAGAAGTAGAAACTAAGGAGCTGAGTTATGAGCTGTCCAATACAGAATGCTTTCCCCCCCTCTTTCCTATGTCTTGTACCGTGTTGTCTTTCTTCCTTCATTGCTCTTGAAATACCTTCAGTTCTCATCAAAGGGATGGGATTATTTCTTCATATTTTAGATCATTTCTAACTCCACAACAAAATACCACAGACTGGAAAATTTACAAATAATAGAAATTTATTTCTTCCTCTCCTGGAGACCAAGAAATCCAAGGTCAGGAAGGTATGTGGTGAGGGCTATGTTCTACTTCTAGAATGATACATGAGGTACCACAACCTCTAGAGAGAAGGAACACCTTGTCCTTATATGGTCAAAGTGGAAAAGGTGCCAAATTCCCTCTGATAAGGACTTTCTTATGATAACATTAATTCATTCATGAGACCAGATCCAAATCTATAGCTCCAAAGACTATTCCACTGAGGATTAAGCTTCATTCACATGAGGTTTGGCAAGGACACATTCAGAACATGGCAAACTCTGTTTCTCTAGCTTGTAAAATCCTTCCATGGCAGGTACTATAATAAGCATAGGAATCTTAGATTCTAACAAGAAGAGAAAAAAATAGTAAAACTTAATCTTTTAACTGGTAATAAAGGGTTTAAATAATCAAGATTTGGGATTTAAAGGTGAATTGGAATAAACAACGTGTGTGAGAGGTCTAGTGGATGATGAGGGTTTTCTCCAGAGATAGTGTATGGCTCAAATTATACTGCAAATCCTAATTAGGGATATGTTAGAAAGACCAGAGCAGGAAGCTGTTACAGGAAGTTGGGGAGAAATCATGGAATCTATCTGTGCTGGATGTGTTAAAGAGGTCAGCTTCTGGATGTATTTTGAAAGTAGAACTACCGAGATTTAACATTCAATAGGCTTTGAGATAGAGAGAAAGGAAAATCAAAATGAAGTTATGACTTTTAGCCAAAGCATTGGAAGAATGAGAAAACTATTATCTGAGTTCTTTCATTGTGTCAAGGGCAATATGACATTGGGGCCCTTTAGAAAAATGTGTGTGTGTGTGTGTGTGTGTGTGTGTGTGTGTGTGTGTGTGTAGTATGTTTATTATATTTGCAGATGTGTAGTCAATATCTTCAAGTGAACAACTTCAGTCAGGAAAGATTTACTTTGGTTCTTGGATCTAGGATGTACTGTTGATTGTTTCTTGACTTTGTGTTTTTCTAAGAGATCTCATGATCTCTGAGATTATGGTTTTGTGATCTTAGGGAGATTAACACAGTGGTGAGAGCATGTGGCAAAGTTCTTTACCTTGTGGTGGTGAGGAAGCAGAAAGAAAACACTGGTATGAAGAACAGCTACAACCTTGTTTTTTTTTTTTTGAAGAACTTTATTTTAAAAAACAAAGATAAATGTACAAATTTTAAGCATTGTTGCATAAAAGTATACGAATACATTTTTGTCAGTGCTTGGCTTTTTTTTTTAAGGTTTGATAGTGTGCATTAAGATCTTACTAGTTACCATGAGCATAAAGTACATGTAAAACAGGATGTAACCTGGAATTAGTCAAAAATTTCTTGGTGTGTAAGGAGTAAATATAATGGGTTCTTCTTTTCTTTTCTTTTCTTTTTTTTTTCTTGAACTTCACACAGTCTGTAAGTTGTTTCTGGGGTGTTCAGAGCTTTCTGGGGTTAGTATCCAATTATCAGTGACTGCATATTATGTCTGTTCTTTTGTGACTGGGTTATCTCACTCAGGATGATATTCTCTAGATGCATCCATTTTCTAAGAATTTCATAAAGTCATTGTTTCTGATAGCTGAGTAGTACTCCATTGTGTAAATGTACCACACTTTCTGTATCCATTCATCTACTGAAGGACATCTGGGTTCTTTCCAGCTTCTGGCTATTATAAATAGGGCTGCTATGAACATTGTGGTGCATGTGTCTTTGTTGTATGTTGGAGCGTCTCCAGCTACAACCTTTGAAAGCCTTCCCTCAGTGTTCTACTTTCTCCATGAGTTTCCACTCTCTTTGTGCATAATGCCACCAGCTGCATAAAAACACTTGACATAGGAGACCAGCAAGGATTCACATTCAAATCACAGTGAATGAACCAAGCTATGGGAAGGATCCAAGGAGGAGCAGTGTAAGCTGCAGTTCACTAATCTCTCATAAAAACTGCTCAGTTCTCCCGTGCAGCTGCTGTCTTCCAAAACACATGATGGTGGTATCAGAATGGCCAAACAGAATATTTTTAACCCACCAGCTGTAGTCTCCTCTCCTGTTACCAGCTAGTGATCTCTGTCCTTTCAGCAGACATCAAACACCTGGGTTTTACTCTATCTCTACAACTGGTCACTTTCCCCTCTTCTCATATGCTCACGATGTTCACTGAACCTAGATTCTAGCGCTAACACAGAGTCTCCTTCTGTACTGGCTGGTTTCATGTCAACTGTGACACAAGCTGGACTTGTCACAGATAAAGGAGCCTCCCTTGAGGAAATGACTCCATGAGAACCAGCTGTAAGGCATTTTCTCAAGTAGGGGAGGGCCTAGCCTATTGTGGGTGGTACCATCCCTGGGCTGGTAGACCTGGGTTATATAAGAAAGCAAGCTGAGCAAGCCAGGGGAAGCAAGCCAGTAAGCAACATCCCTCCATGGCCTTTGTATGAGCTTCTGCTTCCTGGGCTGCTTGAGTTTCAGTCCTGACTTCCTTTGGCAATGAACAACAATGTGAACAGTGTAAACTGAATAAACCCTTTCCTTCCCAACTTGTTTCTTGGTCATGATGTTCTGTGCAGGCATACAGACCCTGATTAAGACACCTTCCATTCATAATTCTGGCCTGTACTTTCCTGGGCAAACCAGTGATATATTGTAGCTGACTTTTACTACTAGGGTATAGGAGCCAATTCTCTATTTTAGAAAATTTTTAAGATGTATGATAAACATAATATTTTTAAAACTTAAATTATATAGGGCAGTATTGTAGAGTTTAAAACCAAAGTAGAGAGTTAAGATGTATCACTAATGATTTTGCTAATTTTATATAGACCTGAGGTGCGCTTAGACTCATTTACTTCTGTATTCCTGAAATGTTTCACCATAGTATATCTCTTCCCAAAAATATGCTTCCAGAGAATTTCTGTTTGTGCTCCAAATCTCCATGTGGGAGTGTTTTTATACCATGGAAATTGTGTGAATCAGGCTCACTCTCCTTGGAGATCAAGTCTCAAATCTTGACCAGCATGCCACTGAGCAGATGTCATCTTTAGAATTGCTTCACTGTGGTTGATAGAAACTGAAAATGGCAGCAGTAGAAACATAAAGATTAGTTTACTAATCCCCAATGTCACACAGAATGTTTACTTGACAATGATTGTTTTAAAATTCTGAACTGCTGCCACAGGACTCCTTGGAGATGGTCTTAAAGTAGACATGTCTACAGCCTGTACTTCTTACTCTCCCATTAGCAATGACAAAGATTAATGTGGTATGTCACTGAAAGTCAACAGAACTGTATCTTAAGGAGTTCCCTGGAAAACGGCTTGACATTTGAATCAGGGATCTGACTTCCACCAATAATAAATCCTAATATTAAAAAAATACCACAATTGAAGAAGCTGATGATATGACTCAGCAGTTAGGGGCCCTTCCTGGTCTCCCAAAGGTCTTATGTTCAGTTCCCTGAACTCGTATCAGGTGGCTCACAATCTTCTGTAACTTGAGCTTCTTGGGACTTGGCATCATCTAGCCTGGTCAGGTACCTGAAAACACTTGTTCCTCTCTACTTAGATAGAAAACCATATGCATAAATAAAACTAATAAAATAAACTTAAAATTATGCAATTTAAAGATAATGTATTTCTCCAGTTTTTAAGGGGCCAATAAAGAGATGCCATGTATAAATAGGATGGTGAAGTTGTAGTTTTTTAGGTGTGTATGTGGCAGGGGGAGTGTGGGTGTGCCTTTGTGATAAATAAACCCAGTCACAAAGAGCTTGTGTTGGCTTCAAAACAGCTCTCATGTAGGTAAAACCAAATGAAGCTTACTTCCCATTCCATGTTTCCTGAAGCTAACCTTTTTCCTTCCTTTTTACAAGCCCTCCCCACAAATGGAGCTGGTAAAAAAAATATATCTGTTACAATGACCCTGGCCTTACCATTCATGGCAAATCTCTCCAAATTATAGGCTTTTCCTCACGGAGACCATTTCCACTGGGCATAATGCGAGGCTGTGTTCAAGCATGCCACTCTTTGAACGAGCTGTACTGTGTTATTACCACACTAAACTAGAGTGGCCAGTTTTTCTATAAATAAATATTCCCGTCGCTGGGTAGATGGAGCCCTCAGTAGCGGTTTCTGCACTATTGATTTCCTGGTTTCTTGCTCCTCTGTTGGGCGTGACTTTGGAGTTGTTTTGAAGAAAATTCTTGTAAACACTTGACTGTTGCCAGACTCGAGAAAAATTCGATTAGCAGGAAATCAATAACATTACTTCTCAGCTGGGATCCCTGTAATTCTCCCATCTCTGAGCCAGGTGTGTGGTTGGGGCGAGAAGGTTCCAGTGGTCTGATGCCTTCTTCCTGGAGTCTATCTGTTTCTCTGCGACAGTCCTTCAGTTTTGTCCACTGGAAACAAAGCTAATGACAGCCATCCTCTTCTGTGAGAACAAAGCAAAGATGATCAGCTTTGACAAAGATTCAGTCACCCACCATGGGAGATGCCGTATGTCTAGCAGGGACTCTCTATGAGCTGGAGGGCTCCTCACAAATCCTCAAGTATCCTTGGTATTGTATCTTTGAGGAAATCAGTATGTTGTCACTGTTGTTGTTCTTTAAAAAAAAAAGTAAATAAATTTTAAGGCATTCTGAGGTCGGGTGTCATATAAGACTCAGATGGCCTCTGCCACCCCTCACAGTCATCTCTTGTGTTTCTGCAGCTGTCTGTCATGGGTTCAAGTTCCTGGACAGAAGTTCCTAGTTCAGTTTCTGGGCTTTCAGCCAATCCCTGTATGAGAGCTGCAGAGTAGCAGATGCCGGAGTACACCAACAAGCTGCTACCCTTGTTAAACTGCATTGCAGCTAAACTCTCCTTTCGTGCCTCCGTTCTAATTGAACCCTCTCTGATGAGCCTACTTTTCACATATCAGCTCGGTTCCACCAACTAAAATGGCAACATCTTTACTTTCAGCCCCACAGAGACAAGGGCTGGAAACTACTCAGCTAGCAGCTTTCAAATTTCAACATTCATGATGTCACTTTGTAGATGTCTGGATTCCTTTCCTGTTTTTGTTTGTTTGTTTGTTTTTGTTTTGTTGTTTTTTACTCTATATCCCAACAGAACCCAGCAATCTGCGTTTCTATTTAGTTTTCAGGTGTTGGAGCTGCCGCAGGTATCTGACCATACTGACAAACTGCTACACTAGTTTATCGTATGTTGTAGCGGGCCTTGAGTTTACAGTTTCTACTCACGGGACAACTACAATAGCCAAGGAACCCGAGCACTGGATCTCTATACAAGTTACTCCCGATTTACATACTTCCTGATAAGGATGAAGATTCCGAGGAGAGACATCTAGGAAGAGTTAGATTCTCCATAAGTTTGCATATGTATTTGTGACTTGCATACATTCTTTAAACCATGACATCAAAGAATGAACTATGGCACAAAACACAAAGGCTTTCTCCTCACAGATCAAACTATTACAATAATCATCTTCCATCCCTCTTTTTCCCATCCAACACACTCTCCTGTGCTGCTCAGCCTTTCTCTGCAGGACTCAGCTCTAGAGGAAACTATTTTCAGTTTCCAAACAGCTATACTTGTTTCCGAAATACTACCACACTTTGCAAAACAGAAACAAAATCTGTTCCTGCATCAGCTCTTTAGGGACCCCATTACAGGTCAACACCAGCACTGTGGCCACATACTTAAGACAGTAAGGATGGGAAAGCCGCATTAGGCCCATGCTCTCTAACTCTGGTTACAAACTATTCAACAAACAAGATCACATTACTTGCCAACAGATGGGGCTGGAGATATAGATGATGAAGAGAGTTATAAATTTCTTTATGAGATGTCCTTAAGGGTGAAGAAAGTATAAGAGGCAAAGTTTGGGATGCAAACAACATTCAGAAAAGAGTTCAGAAACCGGATCACGGGAAGAACAGATCATAGATCACCTTTTCTGCCCCATGTTATGATGTCTGCCCATGACAGAAGGTGACACTTCCAAGGAGTCTGTCTCCGTGTTTAAAAATGAGCTGCAAAATAGAAGTATGTGAATGGTTACCTCAATGCCACAAGTCCCTTCTCAAACTTGCTTTCCTCTTTGAATCAAATGCAGATTCAACTCTCAGGACATGCTTGGTTCTCCATCCCCATTTTCTTTTTTTTTTTTTTTGTTTTTGTTTAAGAATAGGTTTTCTTATTTCAGAACAACATTAGTTTAGTTTTTGGCATAATGTTCACTTGACATGCAGATGTTTTCAATCCATAAAATGGTAAGCGACATCAGGCCAGCTAGAAACAAGAGCAAAAAGTATCAAGATTAACACAACTCAATCTCTTCTTTCAAGCCTGTAGGTTTCTGCACATGTTCAGATTTATATTATAAGAAGTTATTAAATCAAATTATACTTATAGCTACCACCTCCTCTAGTCTATATTTCATTCCTAAATTCCTGTTTGAGGTCTATCAAACTTCCCAGGATTTATATCATCTCCAAAGGGTCCACAGAGAGACTGAGGCAGTCAATGGGAAGGTGGCCACACTAGAATGTGCTGGGACTGTAGATGGTCCTACAACCATTCATATTTTAATGTTAATTTCACTTCCCCAAGAAGTGCTGCCCAATCACATGCTTAGGACTTCATCAAAACCTTCTCATTTTAATTAGCAAAATAAAGGTGAAAGCCAGTGATTGAACAGAATAAGGGAAGTGGAGAGAGAGGGTCAGAGGTCAGAGAACAGAAGAGGACCAGGAGAGAATGACCAAGATAGATAATTGGATGAATTAGGTCCAGGTGGGCTTAATTGGCACTAGGTAGCTATAAACATTTTTAGAATTCTATTGGTCTTTTATTTCATATAGCAGGGTAGTTTCTCTCTTTGTCCATTTGATGCAATCTTATTGTGTAGAGGGTTTGCGGATTAAGAACTGAATTTATAAACATGCTTGATAAGCAATTGGGCAATAGAGTCATGTTTGTGCTGGGCAGGTCAGTAATTTTACCTGGGCACGAGTGAGATGGGGGTAGCCGCTTGGACAGAATGACAAAGTCTGAGCCCCAGCTCCATAAAGAGATAAGCTTTTCTATTTTTAGTATTTACTGCAACATGTGACTATACTGGTTTATTCAACAATGCTCACTCAGTTTTAGTTCATCATTTTACTTATGAAAATATGATGATTCAGACTATTGATTATTTTATTATCCTAACTTCAAAGTGCAGAATAAATGTTTGTGTTGTTGATGTGATAGCAGGTCCCAAAATAAGGTAGTTCACTCTGTTTCTCACTGAACTCTATAAATAGTTGGATTCTGTGGAAAGCAGATCTTCTATTTAAGTGAGTTAGGGCTTAAAATGGCCAGGGGGTGGGAGGTAGTCTACTGACTGTGTGTCCTTTTGCTCTGTGCTTCTGGAAACCACAACAGGCAAAGCACAGCTTCCTTGCTATGATCAGCTCTATGTTTAGGGAGTCAGGGTCCCCGTAGGGTCTGCAGCTCCATGCTTCAGAGCCTGCAGCTCAGCACCCAGCAGCTAATGTTGATGCTTCTAAGCATTATAGAGTTTAATATTGTAATTCTGGGTTACTTGGCAAACAAAGCTGCTACCACTCTGGAGTTTTCTGGAACCTGTTCAACAGCCTGGGTTTGTAACTAGTCCAGTCTCTGCCCCTAGTATTCTCTTGCTTTCACAGCCTTTATTTATTTCCTATCCCCATACTCACAGTCTTGGCCATCCATATCATCTATGTGCACCCATAAGCCCCTGACTCGAAATCTTCTGGAACTCAGTATCTGTATCTTCTAGCTGCGTTTGCATGTGGGACTGCCAAAGAGTTATTCTGCATTTGCCTTATCAGCCTAGTCCATTCCACCCATGATAAATGCTAAAAAGCCTTTGAATGTGACATGGTAGGGACCTCATGTTGTAGCATTAGGGAATGGGGCAGAATAATGTACAGAAGAAATATGTTCTTGATTGTCCAGAGGAAAGAGATAGAGGATCACTTTTATAGCTGCCCAGCAAGTACACAGTATCTTGTTTGCTAACCACAAACATTGTGTTGAGTCAGTGTGTGCACAGATGTATTTGACTTGACTGTTCCATCTGTCCTGGGTGGGGAAGGTGCTCCTCCCTGAACTGATTTAGGACTTCAGTGTGGACATCTGGAGCAGTAGTGACTTCAGTCATCTGAGGGTCACATGAAGTGGCCATGGCCAGCATGACGTCTCTCATAACCATCTTAACATATCTGAAGTGGGCAATGACATAAGCAATCTCAGGGAGGGTAGGTTGCAGTTGGCTCTGTGGCCATGCAGTTATGACAGTTGTCATGGATGGAAAGTAGGCTCTACTAGCCGCCCAAAGCTGGGACCTTTCTGAATAACCCTGCAATGGATGAAGCACACAGGACTGCCATGCAGACAGATGGAGGTATCTCTCAAGAGGTGGCTGAATGACAGCTCTGTAGTTTTGAGCAAAGTGTTGCCATTGGAGTTACAGTTGTTTCTGTTTCCATGGAACTTCTGGAGTGGCAGCAACATTGCTTAAAGCCTCATAGCATTCAGAGAGAGGAGAGAGACATAATAGTTGATAGAACTCGAATTTATTTCTGACCTGCTGTGGCTGCCTGGTTTTTGTTACCACTGGCTTTTGGGCAGCTGCTTCTACTGCTGAGGTTACCCAGGAAGGGTCTGACAGTTGTCAGCCAAGCAGTCATTGCTTGCTCCTAAGTGCATTGATCGGTTATAATTAATACATGTTGAAGGAAACTGACAATTAAGATTTAATATAACATCAACTTTTTTACTTCAGTGCATTTAATTTAGCAATGCACACCAACAGATAAAATCACCTAATGAATGGTAAGTTGGGTGAAATTGCAAGACATTTATTATAATGATGGGAACAAAGGAAAAGCAAATGATTTTTACTATGAATTCCAGGGAACTGGGACAAGGGAGTAAAGGCTAGGGTAATCATATTACTTACATATAGTCAGATCATATCATTTTACTAATAGAAAATCATTGACAAAAGACAAAACCACCAAGATGGTCAATGAGATCTGTAGAGGCCAGCAGTCACGAGAGAACTGAAAGCCAAAATGAACAGAATCTAAAGAGGCAGGAATGTTAGTCGGAGAGCTCTGCCCTCAGTGCAGGCGGAATCATGCCTCCTGCAACGCTGATAGCATCTCTGAGTCTGGACCAACTGACTAACCTCTCTGTTCTTGATCTTTGCTTATCCAAATTATAAGAATGCAACTTTTTAATCACAGCATTTATAAAGATATATTTCTCTCCTACATATGGTAATTTTTAAGGAGGGCTTCTTGTAGGAAGTGCATATGTGTGTTCCTGAACGTGACAGCCAACAATCAACATCTGTTGTTTTTCAAATTATCCATCATTTTTATTAAGACAGAAACTCTCTCTTGCCTGGACTTGCTTGGTAGGCTGGGTACGTAGGTTGGCCAGCCCGTGAGCTTCGGGAATCTGCTTGTCTCTACCTTCCCAGGGCTGACTTTAGAAGCATACCACCATGCTGATTCAGGTTTTACAAAAAGAAATCATATTTTAACATCTTCTTTTGTTCTTGAGGAAGTTTCTGAAAGGAGGAGAAAATTTGTGTCCTTCATGTAGTCATGGGATGTTTTCTTACCCTAGCTAGATGAAAATCTACTAGTGCTTCTTAAAAACCAGTGGAGAAACTGTATATTGTGTGCTACTGTGTGAGAATTCATGATCTAATGCTGAAGGTGATCTCATTACTACAACCAATGTTCAGATACCCAAAGCTGTGGATGTGGTCCCCAGTACAATCAACATAAAATAAAATAGGTAAGAAGGAATGAAATAGCTACTGAAATAAAAATTTAAATGAAGCAATGTACACTGAATGAAATGAATTATTTGCACATATCACTTTATAACTGTGTTTCATGGCTTAACAAAGTTACCCATATAAGAAAAAAAAACATACTTTTCCCCAAGAATTAAAAGTCTAAGTTCAGTTTCACCATGTTTGTATAAATACAGACAGCATTTGAGGAACTAGCTTTTGTCAAATCCCAGAAGTCAGAACAAAAAAACCCAACTATTTATTTTAAAAAGCTGAGACTACTAGATTTTTGAAATGAGTCTCATATACTCACAGAGCAAGGTAGAAAACTCCAATGAGAACATGAATAAATCCTCTTTTTAATTAAGATACTAGATGCACTGATTTCTATTTCGATCCACATTAGCCACCGCAGTATCATATGACAACAGCCTTAAATAAAATCGTCTTTTTGGACTACTTCCTAAGATACCCAATGCTGTGATTCCTCTTTCACTATTAACCAACAGTATCATACAACAACACCCTTGATGCAGAAGTGAGCTTCCAAACTGTCAGCATGGATATTGCCTTGGAAAGTCCCAAGACTTTCTTTGTTTCAGCATCACATATCTGCTTTTTAATAAGCATGCTCAGTATGAGGATTAAAGGAAGAAAAGTGGTTCAGAAACAGAAAAGAACATACAAACAACTTGAACAAGTAGAGAAGGAAGTAGCATTAATGTCACCCTCTGCATGCCTCCATAAGGGAAAATCATATTCATCTTCCAAGGGCCATTTTTAACCCTTCTGTCCATAACAATATTAATTTCTGTCCAGGTTCTACTTGCTGTGATATCTTTGTCCTTTGTATTTAGGACAGTTATGTGACTATGCCTATACCTCGAAGTTGCTATTTGTAAAATTTCAAACTTTCTCTAGTGTTACTTCAATCTCAAACCTTCAATATGCTTTATTTATCCAGCCTGTATCTGTTTCCCTTGCTCCGAGGCCTTTTCCTCCATTAACGCAGTCATAATATGAAATAGAAGAATACATTGGCTTGGGAATATATTAGTTCTGGGAAGGCGGCCATGAACCAGTACCAACAAGACCTGAATGAAAGATACAAGGTTGAAATGTGACCTAGAGTCTTCATCAGCTAAAGAATCAACACACTCTCATTGTGAGTAGTGCAGGAGTTTACGACATGAAGCCCAATTGATGAGACTTTTTAATTTTGGGGGGGGGGAGGGGAGAGAACCAAAATATATTCTTGGCGAACACTGCTTTTCAGAAGAATTAGTACAAGGAGGTAGGGTTTGTTTTCAGCAATGTTTCCACTAACAGACCTTCCCAATTAAAATAAAAAGAAAGAGTGGATAGAGGAGAAAAATTAGTCTGTGCATACAATGAGAAGAATAGAGGCTGTAGGATAAAGAACAGCAGAGTTCTTTATCTGCCGTGTTCAAACCAGAAACACGCACAGATTACATTTCTAAGCCTCAGACTCTCATCTGCACAAAGAAAACTGTGTATATATTGTAAGCGTCTCTTTTAGAGAAATGAATTAGATGATCTAAAAACTTAAGCCAAGCACTGCCCATTTAAGCATTCTCTTAATATTTAATGTTTTATTGTTCTGAGTTAATAAGCAGGGTTAACTTATTTGATTAAATAAATAGTCTGAGAGACAGTTTCTGTTAAGATTGAACGTCAAAGTGAACAAATGTGTCTTGTACATAGAAATGTTCCCAACAGGAGTTGAAAATATGGTGCAGTCAGAACAGTCCTTGCTACTAAAGCGCAGAACTTCAGTTCAGAGGCCCAGGACCATGGGCAAAGCTGGGAGTGGTAGCACAAACGTGTAAACCTAGCACTTGCAAGTAGAGAACAGAGAATCCTGGCGTATGGTGGCCATTTAGACTTAGCAAATCAGTGACATCCAGGATCAAATAAAGACACTGTCTCAACAACTAAGATGGACAGACACATGGCATCTACACCTGGCCTCTGTTTCACCTGTCCCTGTAAGTGTACATACACAGATGAGCATACACAAACATACAATAAACACATACAAAGAAGTATTAAAAGCATGTACACAATATGTTTGTTTTCAGATTATGCTGGAGCAAATGTTAAATCTTAGTATAACCTTGTATTTGTCTCATAGCTTCCAGAAGAAAGGGATCATTATAGTCTTCAAGTGAATTTAGATATTCAGAATGGATTCTTTCTTTCTATTTCCTTACTTTTGAATGTTATATGGGAAGTACTTCTACAAGGAAACATGCTACTGCATCCATACAGGATTTTTACTTTTTCCTAAGTATCCCCATTACCTCATTCTTCTAGGTATTGATTCAGTATTTAATCAATGGACCTGATACTGAGTGAAGTGCTAAAAGTACTGAGTTAAATGTTCAATTAAATTTGCCAAGAATATCTAAGGAAGAAAAAGTCTAAGTTATAACATAGGCTCCTGTGCTACACAGAACATCTGGCCAAAGACGGACTGCAGACACAACGAGGGTTCCATCGTATAGATGGTGACATATATAGCCTATGTCACACCGTTGTTCCAGTGATAAAGAAGAGCTGAGAGGAATGGGTAGCTAGCTTCTGACACTGCCTCCAGTGGTCAGTGTCTTCACCTTCGCTGTAGGTATGGGTCAGGTTGACACTTATGATAAACTTCCCAGCCATGTTGCATGTCTCTCTTCCCTCTGCATAGATCGACTGTCAGAAACTGAATGTTCCCTAACTCTTTTGTTGAAGCAAGAGAGAGAGATATTCAAGGCAGTACACTGAGTATAATTTGAGAGTCACAAAATTGGTTCTTTGGGTTGTTCACAGCTTTACTGTACATCTCATCATCATTTCCTCTTTGTATTCCTTTCTAAGCTTGTGCTTTTTTAGAAGAATAATCTCAAATTTGCTTTGAAAGAGGTATTGAAGATAAGCAGGGGGCTCTATGCAAATACTGTGACTCGGCTCCTAGTGCCCATTGTACTTCTTAGTGGCCTCAAAGCACATGTTCAGCCATGAGAAAGAGACACACGGAGAGAGACAGACACACAGATTAGTGTGTGAGTGTGTGTACGTACACATGTGCACACACACAGGGGAGGGACAGGGAAAGATATCACCAATGGGTTTTCTGATACGGGGTACTAGGTTTAAAGAAATCACATATGGAGGCCTAAAAGTTAATTTATACACTTCTGTTGTGTATTATACAAGTAAGTCACAGTGGATAGAACTGGTCACTTCCCGTTACTGAAAAGAATTATGTTTCTACAGCATGAGAGGCATTTGGAAGTGCAGAGATTAGTCAGAAGACCTATACAGCCTCTGCCTTTCTTTTTAGGAATGTTATAGACTAAGGGAAAACAAATGCATGGGCACAGAAATGGGGCAAATAGATGGAGTCACACAGGACAGTGATCACTCATAAACTGGAGGCTATGGACTGGAACCTGTGGACAGCATCATGAAGAAGGTGAACAAGAGGAAGGGCATTGGAAGGCGGGTGAGACTCTGATAATAAGGAAGAGAGAATGAGGAATAAGGGCAGGAAGTACATGAGGAGAACATGACCCCAGGTTTAATGTAAGGAAGTTTGTGTTTTCTCCTATAGGCAATGGAAACCCAGAGAGACGGCATCTTGTAGCATTGTTGAGGTGTCAGAGGACGCAGGCACAGCAGGTCATGGGCTGAATGACAGAAATGCACCTGGATCCTGAGTCTGGTGCTTTTCTGTACCGTCTATTTCTCAGCCAACCTTTGACAGGATGCTCAGACAGTATTTCTATGGCAATAAAAGAGCAGCTTTTCCACATAATGTTCTTGGAACTATTAAGAAGAATACAAAGGCAAGGCACACTGTGATGCCTGAAGCAAATGTATAAAGAAAATAATTATCATAACTATATTGTTGGCAGCAAGGTTTTGAACCAAACACTGAGAGGAGAAAATGCAGAATTGGCACAGAGAGTCTTTATGAAGAAATCAGTCTCAAAATAAATATCTGGTTGCTACCCTTATCTTTCCAGAAAATAGGGCAAGCAGGAGGAAAGCAAGTGGTTTTCCCAGGATGCTCACTGTTTCTGGGAAGAACCTTGTATTTTTCCCAACATCAGGTCAGAAACAGGAAAGCCTTGAAGATCAGATGGTCGAATCTGATTGTGAGGAGGGTATTAGCAGAAGGCAGTGTGAGAAGAGCTGGGAATAGTGAGAATCCATCAGAGATGTCCTGGTCTGTTCCAGAAAGTGAAGACTACAGAGTAACCCAGACACCAGTGGAGGATTTGTACAACACCTAACATGTCAAGGACATCAGGTAGCTGCCAAGGTTTAAGAGCAGGTAGGAATAATGTTTCTATGTCTTTATTCACTTGCTAACTTTCTTTGAGGTGAGGTTTATCTCACTTGGCTTGGCTGGTCTCAAACTTAGAACTCTCCCACATCAGCCTCTGATGGGTTTGCTGGAAAGTATGTGGCAATGTAAAAGTCAAGTTTTCTTCTGATCTTCTCCGAGAAACCCTACTGGAGTTCATGGGTGCATCTTTCCTGCCGTTTCTAGCAGGCATGATCTGGCAGCAAATGTTCTGATAATCTGGCTCTTACAATCTTTTTACTCTTCACCCCATTTTCTATAGTGTCCCCCGAGCCTTAGTAAGAATTTTATCTTGTCCTACCTCTAGGTGAAGAGCTACCTGCTGTGAAGAGTGAATCCATTTCCTGTTAGATGAGTGCCCATATAGGTTGTTTCCCAAGTGATTAGCCCTGGACATATGTACATATGGACGATGTTAAACAAACTTGTAGTTTGTATGAAAATGTGTATAATGCATGCATACATGCATTCATTCATTCACTCATACATACATGCATACATACATATTGTAGGATTTTCATGGATCCCACTTAAGGTTAATTAAGACATGGAGGCATCTATATAGTTTAATGATATTGGCCTTTTGCTGGAGCAGTCTCTCAGCTAGCTACAAACTTATCCTGACTTATCTGCCATCTTGTCTTTCCACATGGTTCTTCCTACCTGATTACAGCTCCCTTCATCCTTTTGTCCATCTGTCCATGTTTCCTTAAGTCTCTGCTGTCTCCTCAAGAGTCTGGTGTCTCTGTCTAGAAGTCCCACCCCATACTTTCTGTCCCAGGTCTGTGCCATCACAAAAAGCCACGTTCCAGTTTGAACCAATCAGCAGCAAAGCAATGCCAGTTCCATCTTGCAGGCTGCCTTTTGGCATAGAGGGATGCCTGACTGTCATCTTTTCAGCAGGTGAGGAAGGACAGGCATTTACAAATACAAAATGGGTGATGGGCTATGGAAATGGTAATACCAAATTTCTGCCAGCACTTAGCCCTCAACAATTGAAAATACAGGAGCACACCATACAGTGCAAGAGAAGATCAATCACCCTAACACACACATACATACATACATTTATACATATATACATACATTCAGACACACATACATCCACACACACATACATACATACATTTATACATACATTCATACACACATACATGCATACATATTTATTCAAAGTCAGGATCCTGGTGATGGTTAAGTAGGCAAGACTGCTTGCTGCTCATGTATGAAGTTCCAAGTTTAAGTCCCTAGCTCCCATGTAATGTTATGGACATGGTCATGCACATGCCTGTAAATCACACTGTGAAGAGTAGAGACAGGAGAATGACTGGGTTTGCTGGACACCAGCCTACTTTCCTATCCAGAAAAGGACCCTGTCTCAAAGGAATAATGCAGAGAGTGATAAAGAGGGCATTGGATATTCTCTTCTGACATCTGCATGCATAAACAGGTTAGACACATATGCATATATAAAATTATAAATATAAGGTTATATTCTTTATACTTAAACATTAAATATTTTATTTAAACTTTAAAAAATTTCCATCGACAATATTAGGTTTCATAGTGACATTTTCAAATAAATTTTTGTGAGTTGTCTTCCTCCATGTTCTTCTCCACGCCTCTGTACCTTACCCTCTCTGAGCCTTTAATATTCCCAGTTGTCCCTTTTCTCCAATTACATGATATGTGTCCTGTTGCCACCCCACTTCTGAAACACCTCCTATTGAAAAATCTGAAATTTATGATGAGCTTACAAAAAAAAATCTAAAACAGTTCGCTTATTCCATGGCTGATTTTGCTTTTTTACTCTTGGAAAAGTGCTATCTCTAGGTTTTGTGGCGGTTCAAAGGTCTAACTAAAGGGCTTATACAGCAGGGTGAGTACAGAAAGAGCTATATTCTTCAGTGAGGACTTGGTACAGTCTCACTACAAGAGAATCATACTTTTAGTAATTAGAAACCCATAAGGCATATACATATAGACATATACATACATAGCTGTAGCCTATATGTCTAGACCCATAGATATACTCCATATGTATGATTCTTAGGTGTCTATGCTCATACACATTATTCAGCATCAATATCTATTTATGCATGTATTCAGTATGTGTGTGTGTGTGTGTGTGTGTGTGTGTGTGTGCGCATGAGTCTGTCCCTGCCCATGATTTTCTGTGTTTTATGATCATTTGGAGAGAAAATTATGAGAAAACATCAAGTGAGGAAAAATTTTGCATGCTCCATGATGCTCCATGATGCCTCCAGATGCCTGGGATACCCTGTGACATGTTATGTCATGGGCTCTGACAGAAACTCATTGCATCATGCACTGGAATGCCCAGAAAGCTTCCTCTGCTGGGCAGCCTTGTGCTGCTTTTGGGCAGTTGTGCTGGAGTGTCAGGAACATGGCAGTGAGGCAGGCAGCACAGGATGGAAGATGGGGATGCTGGAACCAAGGACAGCAACTTTTCACAAAAACATAGTTTCATATGTTTGCACAATTAAAATCATATGTAAATGAGTGGGAGAGATGGAGTGCACAAATCTACTGTTTTTGTTAAATATAAGACGTTTGTTTTGATAACAAAATGTGTTTTATTTTTAAAGCCTGGACTATGGAACAGGCTGAATAATTCTAATTGATTTGTGTAAAAGAAGCAAACACACACACACACACACACACACACACACACACACACACACACAGACAGCTGTTCCTTAAGTTTGGCTGCACCAGAGCAATGGGATCAGTAGGAGAAAACACAAACCATTTTATTTTATACAATTATTTTAGTTTTCTTTGCAATCTTTATTTGTGTATTTATTTATTTATTTATTTATTTATTTATTTATTTATTTATTTACTTATTTATTTAGAGACAGGTTCTCACAGGCTAGCCAAGAAATTACTATATAGATCAGGCTAGCCTGTAATGTGAAGAGATCTGCCTGCCCCTGCCTTCTCAGTGCTGGTGTTAAAAGCTGTGAAACAGCATGTTTGGGTTGAGGAAATAGCAGCAAATAAACAATTCTTGATAAATACGTTTTGTTGAAGTAGATTAAAAGACCTAAGCAGAAAATACAACAATCAACGAAACTGATTGATCCAGAGACAATATAATTCTTTCTGGACCATATTCAATGAGAAATAATATGTCTCTGTTGGTTCTGGCTATAAATAGGAAAATATCATACACCAATTGGTTTCAAAAACAGATTTTTTTCATAGTTCTGGATACTGGGAAGTCCCAGCCCAAAGTTTGGTGTTTTCAAGGCCACTTCCTGGATTCCAGAATATTTTCTGAAAGGTCACCTAGCTAAAGAGGCATGCTAGCAGCTTGTATTCCTTTTATTACAGCATTAACCCCACTCATGAATACTCATGATATAATCATTCCGTGGTTTCCACTGCCGAACCTCATTACAATGGACAACTGGTTTCAACAAGGTCAAAGAAAGGCAGCTTATAACTGTATTAGTCAGACATAAAATTTGATATGTGCTAGTAGACTCTCAGACTTCAAATTAAAATAATTCAAAGTGTTGCATGGTGTGAAGTTCTCCCCTGGCAGACATACAGCCCCTCTTTTTTGTATTAAAAATAAAAGACTTCAGTATGAATGAAGGATTTTTAAATGAAGAGGATTATACCAACAACAGAAATTCTAATTGCTTTAATAATGATTACCTTATTTTGTGATGGTTGTTTCTATTTAAAAATGTGAGAGATTCTGATTTTGAATGTCTATACACACTCTTAAAATTTAATATATTATCCTTTTTGTTGAATGTTCCCTGATAATGTTGTGCTTAGAAACTTATCATATAATAGAAAACAGAAACCATTTTCTTAACTAAAGTTTTCATTAAGTTCCTGTGGCCTAACTTTAATCTACAGTTTCTAGAAATAAATAATGAAAATAGTAATGAGCTCTACATATTTAGACATAAATATTTTCTAAAAATAGTTTTCTGATTTTACTGTCAAACTTATATGGGGTTTCTTCTTCTTTCCTTCTTTCTTTTTAAACCAAAAGCCTCTAGAAGAAAACACGGGTAATACCCTACAATATACAGGTGTGAGAAAGGGCTTTCTGAATAGTACTCTGCTCAGGGATAAAGGCCAAGCGTCAACAAACAGGACCTCATAAAACTAAAATGCATCTGTTCAGTAAAGGAAAAATATGTAATCAAGTGAAGAGAGAAACCACAAGGTGGTGGAGCACCTTTGCCAGATACACAGCTGATTGAGGGCTAATATTCTGACTAGACAAAACCGTAAAATATAAAAACCTAAGAAAATCAATGACCCACTTTAAAAAGGAGTGGGGGCTACAAATCTGAACAGAGAGCCTTCAAAAGAAAAAAGAAAACTGGATACAAAATATCTTTCAACATCCTTACCAATTAGTAAAATTAAAATTATATCACTTTGACATTTCATCTTTACCTTTTCTGTATGGTTGAGATGAAAACAGAAACAAAACAAAATAAAAAAAAATGATAATAAATGCTGGTGAGATTGTGGAGAAATGGGAGCTCCAATTCACTTTTGGGATTGCAACAACTGGTCCAGGCACTCTAGGGGAAAAAAAAAAAACTGGGGCGGATTTTCAGAAAGATGAATATAGATCTACCACATGATTGAGCTATATGGTCATATACAACTGATTGGCATATGGCCAAAGAACTTGACATCCTTTTGCACAGATATGTGCTTAGTCATGTTTATCACTGTTCTATTCACAGTAGCTAGAAAATGGGAACAACTAACATGTCCTTCAGTTGATGGGTGGATGCTGAAAATATGGTGCAAATACACAATAGAGTTTCATTCAGCTGTAAAGAAAAGTGTGCATGCAAATCGATGGACCCAGAAAATATTGCACTGAGTGAAGTAACGCAGACCCAGAGTAACCACATGTTTCTCTCCCTGTGGTTCCTAGCTCCAAATCTTCACATGCAATATATGGGCTGGATTAGCTGCAGAAACTAGGAAAGTTAAAAAGGACCGTGATGGGATGTCAGTTAAAATGTGTATGGCCTATAGGTTAAGCAAGAAATAGGAGGTGGAGCATCCGAAGGTAGAAGAAATTGTGGGAGAGTGCCAGGTAGGAGATTTGCCTGGGAAGATGTGACAAGAAAAACACGTGGTCCCTGAGCACAAGTGACCTGCCATGTGGCAGAATGTAGGTCCTAATAAGTGGGTTTCCCTTAAGTTATGATTCTAATCAGAGGAGACACTAGCTATATAGCCAGCATATTTGTGCACAGGGAGAGAAATGGGAAAACTGGTGCAGGACTTGACTGGGAAGGAGTGAGGGAGGCCAATTTAAAGGGTAAGGGTAGGAGAAGGAGTAAGAAAAATCTTCAGGGAAACATAGTTGATGTTTACTTAAAAATAAATTTTATCTGTGTGCATACAATATACATACACATATAAAGTCAGAGTCAAGATACACCACATGGAGTGATAATAGACTATCAAAATATTTACTGCCGTTTTTGATCAGGGGATCCAAGAGACCCCTGGAACAATATCAACTATTACCACTGTGCCTGACTGCCTCCCAGAACTTGAAGGTAGGATGCTATAGCTGAAGACACCATATACTTCAGACACAGCACTTGGAGGGATTGAGCTGGAATGGACCTGTGAGCCTTCTCCCCCGAGGATGGGCTCTCACTGTAACTGTATGCCAGCTGCCAGGGAAGAAAGGCAGGCAACATCCCTACCACGCTGCAAAACCTATGGAACACAACAATGGCCAGCTCAGGAGAAAACTAGAAATCTTGTTTTCTGTTTCGGTGGTGCTGGAAATAAACCAAGGTCTCCCCTGGCAATGTTCTACTGGGTAAATGCTCTACCACCGAACTCTGTTTTCATCCCTAATCAATTGGATAGAAAAAATGTTAATGAGAAAATATAAGAAGCATTTTAATTTTCCAATGGTTAAGTATGTTTTTAACTAAGACCCATTGTCTTTTTTTTCAGTCTTTTAAAAAAGTTTATTTTTTCCATACAGAGACACATATACACATGCATACACAAACACCATTTACTTTTGTTTCCCAAGGAAGTTAGACTTTTATTTTTATTATTACTATTATTATTATTGATTATATTTTTCTTCTCCATCTTGAAATTGTTTTCTTTTTCTTGAGTATTTTTATGTAAACAATGCCTAATGATTATTTTGTCATGTGGTGGTATTTAAATATAATCAATCTCAAACTTAATTAGCCCAGGTCTTCACAGGAAACAGGTGACCTAGCCACCTGGGGCATCTGAAGGGCTTACAAATGCTTGCACATAGTGAAGGACATCAATAGAAGGTAGGGAATGACTTGAGAACCATTAACACTCCAGACTAAAAGGTGAAGGCTTGGCGTGGTTCCTGATGAGGACAAGAGTGAAAAGGATCTCATGAAGGAGTTTTAGGTCCAGGTAAGGGGCAATGCCATTGCCATTTCTATCTGGCAGACAGGGCAGAAGATAGATATATAAATACACTGGTTTCTCACTGCCTCTCCCCGTGCTGTTTCCCATTGGACTTACTCAAGGAAAAGAGAGACCATAGTCATCTGTTGATGCAGGGTGTAGAGATGTCAGTCAGTCCCAGAAGGGATCTGGGTGGAGGATAATGGAGACTAACCTTGAAAATATCCACCACACATATATCTTCAGCATTTCCAGAACCCATTTTCACCAATGTATAAATAAGGCTATGAGAACTACTGTTTTATAGAAACATTAATAACTAGTCATTCAGCAGCTCTAAACAAACAAATTGCATTTAATGAAGAAACCATAAGATAAGCCTGTTCATCGCTGAGAGACAGAGAGGCAAACCTGCTGTCAGCCTTTTACAAAGGAATAAAATCGCATTTCACCAGGAATCAATTGTCCTAGTTTGGTTGCATGACTGACATTAATAAAGCCTGTAGGATAGAAATTTTGATTTTCTACCCAGGCACAAAAGGACTCCGTAATGGCACACCCAAGTGGCCTTTCCTAAGAGGTAGCAGAGCAGGCAAAGGCCTCTGGCTCTGCTGTTGTTTGTGCTGACTAAAGGTTACAAGGCTAACCCCACCCCCATGGGGGTCAAAGGACAGCTGAGGCAGGACAGGCATTTGATCTCCATTCTGTTAATTTCTTTAAGAAGAACTCAGCATGAAACACGAAAAAAAAAGCCATCTTATGGATTTGCTTATTATTTTTTTAATATGAATAAAATGGAATTGTGTTCTGCCATTTTCTTCACTTGGAATGTCTTGACTTGTCTTGACTAAGTGGGGAGCAAGTCTTGTGCTGGGGTGTGAGGTATCCTCAGGATGTCAACTGAAAGCCTCTAAAAGAAAAGCGTACAAGGTGGCACTTTTTCTTCTCTTTTGGAGAAAAATGCAGATCTTAAAATTTTAGCAGTTTCTCCTTTATCAAGATATGAGTCCATTTATTAAGTATGGGTATGAGAATACAGTGGCCTAGAAACTTCAATCCTCATCCAAATACACTAGAGCACTGGAAACCATGGAGAAAGTTTTACTTCCAAAATGAATCTTGGTTATTATTTTCCATGAGGAGATGTAGGAACCCTTATGTGTTTTGGATAGTATATGGGGTTTTTTTTTTTTTTTCAACAATGTGATTTGCAACTATTCTTTACCATTTGGTACATGTCCTTTTCATTTTTTCCTCTTCTGTTTTCTGATTTTATGTTGTTGATGAAAATGATGCCACTAATTGAATTCTTTCTGACTTGAGTATTATACAAATGGAAATAAAAGTTAACTCCTCTAATTTAGTGAACTTGTCTTCCCCTCCCCCACCATTTCCTTATTTCCCCTGATACTCGGAACATTTAACTCACATCCATTCCCACAAACTTTTCCCCTCTTCTTTGTGATCTTTCAGATCCTTCTTTCTGTAGTCTTCTCTAGGATACTATGTCTGACCTCTTCCTCCCTCTCTTTGCTCTTTAAGGACAGTTAGAGATTAGAAAAGATTCATAAAATTTTTCTACAATGTTCAGTTAACCAAGCCCCACCCCCAGCAGCCTCAGGAGGATTATAAGTCATCTGAGGAATCAGAAGAGGTTATTTTTTAAGTAGTTTTGTACTTTCACAATTTCATGCACATATATTATATACTGATGACTTTGTACCCCATTCTCTCATGTCTCTCTTATCCCTGTCAACACCTCATCATCCTTATGAATCCCTTTCTAAGATTTTTTTTTAGCTCTTCGGGTTGGTTTTGTAACCCATTTTGTTTAATCAGGGCCATTTTGTGACAATTAGATCAGAACTCTCCATTGGAACCTGGTGAAGTCACCAGTGGGTATATC
The DNA here is from genome assembly GCF_963924665.1 of Micromys minutus. NCBI lineage: Eukaryota > Metazoa > Chordata > Mammalia > Rodentia > Muridae > Micromys > Micromys minutus. The sequence continues at coordinate 18,532,776 of NC_137956.1, read as the reverse complement.
TGAGAACTTTTGAGAACTACCATGGAGCTTAGGTAGAACTTTTAAGACATAAGCCATATATGAAAAAGTCATACCTGCTAGGTAGTGGCCTCATCCCTTAAGATGACACACTGTGCATATGAATTACATTTCGCCCAGAAACATGGACAAAAGCAAATAATTGATATTAAAAAATGAGCATAGGACCCCTAGAGGCTCGGAATTCACAAAGATTACCTTAGAAATTGCTTCTTCAGAATTTACAAGTGGGGTCCTTTGGAATGTAAGGAAAAGGAACTAAGTCATTTAGAGAAAAGATGTATCTTGAAGGATGCTGTTAGCAATATTCCTAGAAAACATCAGGGCCTAAGTGAGTAGGAGACCTTTTTGCACACATTAGTTTTACACACTAGGAAAGAACACACCACAGTAAGGTCCCAGGCTTTAGTGCCTTTCTGTTAAAATCCTCCCAAGCAAAGTAATGGGTCCCTAAACAGGAATTCAGACTCAAGCACTGGTAATGGCTAAAACAGGAAATGACCTCTTGATTGCTAACTGTTGGAACCACTACAGTAAGGAGCGTATTGATGGCAACATCCTAGAATGGGCATTATTGTGCTCTAAATGCATTTGAGGGTCATTGCGGTGTAATACCCAAAAAGAGAGGTACCTTTGTATTCTGTCAAAAGTGAGCTCAGCCTTGGATCACAGGGCTTTGAGCTCATTCGTCCTTACTGTGGTTTCCTCCCCACAAGTCTGCTTCCTCATCCAGGGTGATACATTGGATTGTGACACATGGAGGTGGGAGGGTGTCAGTGAAATTAACTGTCTTTCCCGTGGGAAATACTCCATCCGGGATATCATGGGTGAAGCTGTGGGAAATGATAGCAACAGGGGAGAAGATAGAGATTACAGAAGTGTCATTCAGTGTTCACTAAGAAAGCAACCACCATGTCCCCTATGCTTTTACTACAGAAAAAAAAACAATTTGACTGCTGCAGAAATCCATGATTTTAATTATAGCTGTGGAAGTTATTAAGCTTATTGGGGGCTATTTCACATGTGTTTTCTGTGCATTTCAATATTCTTTTAAGAGTGGAGGCTTATGTTGGATGTGTCTTCCTGCCTTTTTTTAAAATGAGAACTTAGGTGTTTAATTAATACTCACAGGAATACAGATTCCCACCCACGTAGGGTTTGTATTGAATTTCCGTCCAGGGAAGGGAAGACATGAGAGGTTTAGTGAGTGAGAGTCATTCAAATTCATCTTCCAAATAGACCTCGATAGCTGCTTGCAAGTCAGACATTATGCTAGACTTAGCTAGGGGGACACACAAAAAAAGGCAGTGATACTTGTTTTATTCACCTTAGATAAACCTGACACAGCACATAGATAAGGGTTTATGGATGTATTGTTTATAATATTGACAAGTAATGGCTTAGGATAGAAGATGAGCACAAATAAAAGGTGCAGTAGATACACATGTGGAGTTATGAGACATGATTACTAAAGACATTATCTGTAAAATGTATTACGTTCAGCATGTACTCCATATAAATGCATAATATACATCAAGCTAAGGATTCCCTCCATTATCATCAGATGCATATCAAGCAGTCCCAGAAGGGCACCCTCCCTCATAGCTCCTGTACAGCATCGGGATGTGCTGCTGCTCACACTGTGGGGGGATGCTTGTTAATAGTCTAGAAGTCATCAGTGATACCGCTTCACTAATCTGCTGATCTGGGCTAACTTTGGGGAGTCCAAGGGAATAAGATTAAAAATGGCAGTCAAAATGATCATTATAACTTATCGAATATATCAAATATCAATTTAAATATAACTGCAGTGAAACACAATACCTACTTTACAGGTGCTGACAATTCAAAGATAAAGGCACATACTCATATCAATAAGATGCAGAATGAAGGTGGCCAGCCCTGCCTTCCTTAATATCCCAGCTTTGTGCAATGGGTTATGCAGATTGGAAATATACACATCCCTGGTTCTTGGGGGAAGAAGGGTTTAGTGCAAGTGTCCTCAGTAACAGAAAAACGCTCCAGCATTCTGGGTTCCAAACCAAGTAAGCTTGTGCTGCCAGTATCCTGACATCCACCGACTCATTCATCTCAGAAGATGCACCTGAGTAGATGAAATACTACTCAGCTATTAGAAACAATGACTTTATGAAATTCCTAGGAAAATGGATGCATCTAGAGAATATCATCCTGAGTGAGGTAAACCAGTCACAAAAGAACAGATATAACATGCAGTCACTGATAATTGGATACTAGCCCTAGAAAGCTCTGAACACCCCCAGAAACAACTTGCAGGCCATATAAAGCTCAAGAATAACAAAGGCCAAATAGTGAAAGCCTCAGTCCTTCTTAGGAAAAAAAAATAAGTGCATAGCACCCTCTCAGAGTGTGGTACACCTAGACCTTAAATCATTAATAATCCAAGAGCTAGGAATATAGCCTTGAGGCAATTGTTGGTATCCAAATATCATTATGTTTAATATATACACACCAAGAAAATTCTGACTGTTTCCGTGTTACATTCTGTTCTACATGTACTTTATGCTTATGGTAACTAGTGGGATTTTAATGCATGCTATCAAACTTCTAAAAGAATTAAGTACTGAAAAAATATTGTTATACCAAATGCTTTTAAAATTCTGTACATGTATCTCATCTCTCTTCTTTAAATAAAGTTGTAAGAAAAGAAATACTAAAATTAAAAAATAATATGGCCAGGGAAGAAAGTGTAACTTTCATTCCAGTTTATTTTGCAACAAAGTAAAATCTGAATCTCAGGAGAAACAACTAAAGGGAAGTTCACAGAGTCACTTAGGGACCCACAGAATGAATGGGTGGGGAAGACGGGACTTAAAAATGATGTTCAAAGCCTCTTCAGTAGGAGTGGTACTAGCCAGAGAAGAGGTCACAACAATCTGTCACCTAGAGGTCACATCCTGGCCATTAATGACATTTTTGTGTCAACAGCTTTGTGCCATGTCCAGTCTGACAGGGAAGTAAGAGAGTTAAGCAACAAGACTAAAACCTCCACAGTGGCCTCAGTTCCTGTGGCAGATGAAAGCCTGGAGATCTGTCATGGCAGCGTAGTGAAAATCTTACAGAATCGGAATGCAACAGACAACTGAAAGGTTGAGAATCACGGTACCTCATGGACTGGGTATCAGAAGGACAAGCACCTATGAATACTTTGAATATTTTCTCTTGGTGTAGTTTCATTGGCATTCACAGTGATTCTGTGAGTTGGGCTTTACTGTTTCTATTAATTCCCATTAATAATTTTCTCAAGATGGTAAAGACATCTACTTGGGGAGTTTGTCCTTTGTCCCTCCCTCCCTCCCTCCTTTCCTTTCCTTTCCTTTCCTTTCCTTTCCTTTCCTTTCCTTTCCTTTCCTTTCCTTTCCTTTCTTTTCCTTTCCTTTCCTTTCCTTTCTGACCTGCTGCTCCAGATTTCCAACTCTTCTTGCGTTCCTCTCAGTTTGTACAATAAAAACATTTTAAGCACTGCATGGAAGAGGAAAAAGACAAAATGGTCTGAAGCAGCCAATGAGTTCTCATGATCAGAAGCAGCCAGTGTTTCTTCATAGCTGCGGTCTCTGTGCTCACTAGACTTACAAACCCTCCCTAAAAAATGGATTTTTATTTTTCCCATAATAGAAAAAAGCAATTATGAATTAGATTATGGGAGCAAATGCTACATTTCTCAGTTAAGAACTAAATGAAGACAAGGGTTTAGAATCCTGGAATTATACTATGTACATTTTTTTTCTTTGTAATTTGTATATGGTTCTAAGTAAATGGTTTAGCCACCTGCTTAGAAAACTGAGACTAGATGTCATTTTGCCATGCTAACTGCAGGTCACATCAGAAGAAGTGGTGGCACCTCTTGCTTAGTGTTACTAGTTACCTTTTGCCATATTCACAATGAAACTTCAAGTCCCTATCATAGGAGGGCTATTAGAGTGGGCTTTGCCTTTTGAGCTTCATACTTTGCCACACCCTCTCAAGCTCTTTCTCTTCTCATTGTTCCCAAATAATCTACTTTCTACCCTGGGCAATTTAAGCTCTTTTCAATCTAATAAACAACTTTGTTGTTTAGGTCTTCATGTTTGCTCTAGTTTTACCCTTTAGCCTTGAAAGTGCTGAAGAGAGCCATCCTGACCACTGGAACTCAAGTTGCCTTCTTTCTGTATCCTTTCACATATGTACATTTTTTCACTGCCTGAAATCCTGTTGCTTATTTGTTAGTCTATGACTAATTAAATGATTCTATTCTCCAGAAGATAAACTCCAGGAGATAAGCCTGCTTGTTTGTCTTGTTCAAATTCCATACCCCAAATCTGAGTCCATAACAAAATATCCAAACAGAAATGGTCAGGGGAAAATGTGTCCTGTGTGCTGAGCTTTACAGTGACTCATCTCATTTCCATTTATTCTTCAAAGGCAGAGTGATAACAAAATAGATAGTAAAATCTAGATAAAGCCAGAACGTTCTAGCAACTTAATAGCAATTGCTGACTAAAATGAAGGTCTCCCAAATGCCCAGAATCGGTTCCTTGGGTATGCTGTGCTGGCTCTGTGAAGGCCATAGGAGACTTCTGGTTTAAGGCTTCTTTGGCCATTACACAAAGCAATGTGGTCTCACAAATGTTTTATCCTTATCTATCATGTTTATATTTTTCTGTCTTTGAAACATAATCTTATATAGTTTAGACTGACCTCAAATTCGTTTTGTAGCTAAGGATGAACTCAAAAACCTGATTTTCATGCTTCCTGTAACCCAGTGTTAGGATGACAGGCTAGCATGAGTACATCTTGTGACCTTTGAGATTTTGGAGACAAATATCTTACCTGAGAATTGGCTGGACACTTAGATTCTTTACAGTGGCAGGTATAGTATAGTGTTTTACACACACACACACACACACACACACACACACACACACACACACATATTGTCTTAAAAGTATAACTTATATTTATCCACATAATCTTTATTAAATCTCAGCCAATAGACAGCATTTTTTTAATCTCCATTTATAGGAAGGTCATTGAAAAACAGACACCAAGGAACTTGTACAAGGTCACATTGCTATTGACTTGCAATGCCAGGACCACACCCAAGGCAGTCCAACCCCAAACTCCCATTTTGAAATATAAATGCTTTTTTGCTTGTTCTGACCATGGGACCTAGTTTATCCTTCAAAATACTAAGACAGAGGGTTTCCGTGGAGGCAAAACCAGGAAGATTTTGGAGTGAATCATGAGCATGTGAAAATCAATAGTTCAGTTTTCATCAGGGCGGTATTAGCAGAACTAAGTCATTTTTTTTTTTTTTGGCTTTAAATTTTCTTGTACAATGGTCCTTTAAAAAAAAGGCAATAAAAGAAACAGGACAAACACCACTGAGTCACCAGCTTCCAAGATCCTGAGTGGTGCTTTATTGATGGCAGGTAGATTGCACTTCCTGGAACACATTGTTTATGAATACGGATGTTTTTCTGGCAGTAGGAGAACAGTGGAGGGTTTACCTATCCTGCTGGCCTGTGAGCATGATGCGTTAAATAATTGATCAAAGTGCAGTGGCATTACTGCTCCTCCGTGCAGGCAGAGCGTCTGACTAAGGCTGCTTCCTGACGGTAGAGATGATTGCTGGGCCAGAGCAATGGCACCAGGCTTGAGAGAAATGCAAGCCACAGACAACAGGCTCTCCTTCCTGCAATACACAAACATCCACTTTAAGTTGAGTGCAGTTTCCTGAGTATAAATAAAAGACAACACAGAGCAGAATACAGTAACTTAGATATAAAAAAAAAAAGCAACTATTACAGTGATCAGAGGGACAGGCATCACTGTATTGAAATGTCTCCTTTTTAACTGAAATCAGTCTACCTTTCCACCCCATTTTTAAAGCCCTCTAGGTTGTATGTTTGGGAGCTTTCTGACTTCACATGAATTGCTTAAATGGTGAAGTCTGCTTTTACTTTCTCTGACTCACGTCTCAGACGAAGACTAAATCCAGAATCGAGGACAGTTGTTTCTGTGATGATTCTCAGAGCCATGAAAGGTGGATGAGTGCTCTGAGAGGATGGCTAAACGTATTAGTGGGTGTCTGGGTCTGGCTTAGCCAGGTCTGCTTCCCACAGGGCCTGCTTTAAGACTTTTGACGGGATGTTTGTGCAGCTGAAACTCAATAGGCATTCTGTAAATGCTCAACTATCTCCTCTGGCAACTTCTGCTTCTCAGTGTTAATCATGGTCATGATCAGTCAGTGGAGATGTTTTTCTATGAAGAGTGATAAAGTGTATTAAGTCATGTGGCCATAAGTTCAAACTACTCAGCAGCTATGGAAAATTACGAATTAGTTCTCTCTAGCCTAGACTAGCTCCCCCAAAGATTCACCCTCAAGTGAGAGCTGTTGTTAGAAGCCTGCTGAAGAGACAATCTAAACTTCCCTTTCACTGTTCTAACCACCGGAAGTTAAAACTTGATCGACACAAATAGAAGAATAACAGGAATTGAACTTGGACACCTTTGCCCAAACTCACTGCCGGTTCTTTCCAAGACCTTCATATTTATTGCTGTACACACACCTAGGATTTTTCTATCATGCTTTCAGGAGGTTTGGTAAATGTATTTCAAGTGACACAGAAATATCTAACCTATGCTCTTCTGAGTGAATCGTATGATGAATTTTAGCAGGTAAAGCCCTTTGTCTTCATTTGTTTTCAATTGCCCACCCTTTTGTAAAGAAGCAATATATGATTGAAGAATCTCAATTTTGTCACTTAAAAAAAAAACTAAACAAAACACATTTTAATCATACTTTTTTTTGTAGTTCTGCAAAATTCTATTCCAGGACCCCACTTCACTTGAACCAAATGCTTTCACACTAAGCTACACCCCAGCTCTGTCAATATTTTGAGATATCGGTCTAAGAAAATTAAAAGTTGACAAAACTGTAGGGCTCTTTTTTTTTTTTCCAGACCTAACCAGTGAATCTCAGTTTCTAGGACTTAGCAAACAATACTTAGGTTTGCTTAGGAGTGTCAATCAAATGTCAGCATGCCAAGTTTGTTAACGTCATAACCGGCAGGCTTTTCCGTATCTTGCCAACAACACACTCCATTGTCGTTTTAAAGAGCTCCAGAATGACTGTTCTGTTTTCTTGCCAAGGTTTTAACTTGTCCCACTTGATTCTCTGAGGTAAAATCAGCTCAGGGAAAAGTGATCCTTAGAGAAGGGAGAAGTAAGCAACCCCGCTACTAAGCAAGTTCTAAGAGGCATAGGTCTGTCACATAGACTTCCACAACAAATTTATTTGGAATTGACATTAGTGTTTTTTCAAAGTCAAAAATAGCAATAGATGTTGATTAAGAAGAAAATAAATCAAACAGCATGGCTAATCCCTGCACAAGTAGGAACACGTATGCACGCACGGATGCACAAAGGGATGTAAGTATAGGTAAGTGAAGAAAATATGTTACACATGAAGTAATTAGGTGCACACAAAGAGGAAGTGGTACTGGTGCAGCATTGGTCAGAATGGTTCTATAACTCTGTTTGAAAACACGAGTAACTTATAGAAACCGAAACTGAAACCCCAGCACCAAAATCTAAGGCTGCGGTGAACATGGCAATATCTCTGCTTTTGAAAATGGAAGATGCGGAACATAGCCGATAGGACAATTTCTGAAGTTAAATTCATAGTGGGATTAATTATTCTAGAAAAGTCAAGGACAAAGCAAATCCAGTGTTTTGTTGCCAACATATTTTTTTCTTCTCCTAAAATGTAGAGATTAAAAATCCTTTTAATTCTCACGGAGTCAATGATTTGTTATCCGAATGTAAATGGAGAATTGTAAAAATGCCAAGGCTTTCTATCTGTCTGTCTGTCTATATAATCTATCTATCTATCTATCTATCTGTCTGTCTGTCTGTCTGTCTGTCTGTCTGTCTGTCTGTCTATCTATCTATCTATCTATCTATCATTAGATAGATACAAACATTACATTGATGCAATAAGAGGTGTTTCCAACAAAGCAATCAGATTGAAATTTGCTCTATTGTGACTGTGGAGTTTTCTCAATTGCAGAGAACTTGTACAACATGTGTAACACTCGGATTTTGATCTCTAGCACCACAATCAATCAGTCAGCCAGTCATTCAGTCAGTACCTTACAAGTAAGGAAGTATTGATGTAAATGTTCAACTCTTTAAATCACCTCAGAGTACCTTAACAGAAAGTGCTTCTGCCAAGGAGGCTATCTGAGGTTGTCAGCACAAGACAGCACCCTTCATATTTCTCTGATGCATTTCAGTAGAGAGAGAAGTTAGTTGAGATCCTAGTTGGAAGAACCAGCACTAGCCTGCAGAAGCTAACTGACTCAAGGAACTCACCCTAAGACTCCAGGCTGAGTTTGCTCATCTGTAGCATGTAAAAATAGCAACAACAACAGCACACAACACATAACAGCAACAGCTTAACTGTTGGGAATCAAATACAACAGCATCTATGAATGTGCTTGGTTCCCATGAAATACTAATAAATGCATGGTGTGGCTGTTTCCCAATAGATTCTATAAAATACTTGCTTTGATTATACAAAGTGATTCAAATGAAAAGCTCATTGAAATGTGGACACACATGCCCTCTCTGCTCTCACACAGTGGGACTTGTTTTCCTAGTTTCAACCAATTTCCTTTCTGGAAGGTTTGCATCTCATTCTGGGACACCCCGCCCCCATGTCCCAACCTACTACTGCAAATATGAACTGATCTAACATAGTTTTCTTTTTGGTGTACTGCTCTGTGCAAAAGAAGTTAAGGGGCATTTTCAACTATCATTTAAATGTGCCAAGAAAAATGGCTACCCTTTCATATCCTGTCTCACCAGTACAGACATGTGCCTGCTCCAGCCAAGTCTGTTTGCTGGTACCGCCTTCAGACCACTTGACTCTCTTTGGGTTGTTGCCAGCTTTGATTTTATGCACTGTTTAGAGGCTACATACGCCATATGATTGCATTATTTTTATGCTATTCCCACTCAGTTAAAGATAGGCCTTCTATAGAAACCCTTCATAATTGATTCCCTCATTTGTTAAATTTATTTTCAACACTGATTCTCTAGAAGGGTGCGCCAGAGTCAGACACTATATATATGTAGATATTGGTGGAGTTGCAAGATGCTATACAATATTAAATCCCCGTGTGCATAAAGATGATGAATACATTAAGTAATTCCAGTCAATTCATTTCAATTAAAAAACAGAAATATAAAACTCGCTCATCTAGTTTTCATTTACAAAGAGGAACTGCCTTGAGTTGAATTAGGACTTAAGTGAATTCCAGTTTATCTCACATTATAACTAAATGTGTGTGTATCTGTACACACGAGATTTGTAGATCTGTGTTTGGGTATTGCTATTCTGGCTGCTTGACTTTATCATCCCTGAAGGAATTTGCAGGACAAGAACTTGAAGACTCTGCTCTCTTGACTTTACATAATTTGTCCAGAAACTTGACTTCTCTACTCCAGGGATGCTGAACTAGCCAATCATCAGGGACTGTGAGAACACATAGACCTGTAACCAAGGAGAAAGCTGAAATGTATCCACTCCAGCTTGCTTCTGAGAATACTTGTCCATCCCTGACAGGCCACTTACAGAGAATCCAGAGTCAGAGTTGTTACAGTTCACATAGATGCCAAAAGGCAAGGGCCTTACTGTGAGGAAAAGTTAATTAGTAGCTGTGCTTTTCTCTTCTAACGTTTTCAATGGGCATATGTCAATGGGACTGACACATATTCAGGAGTGTTACTCTGTTCCCCTGTCTGGGCCCACTAAAAGCCTGGCCCGGGAGGGGAGACCTCAAGGCCCAAGTTCATGATCTGGGATGCTCTATTTACTACCTGCTCCAGACTCTGCCAGAGTCTCACAATCTGTTGTCAACACACATTTAAAGTTTTGGTTTGGTTTTGTTAAACTCTGGTCGGTGGATGGCTTGTTCCGTCTGTGCTACAGCTCAGAGAAGAACAGGAAGCTGCCCATAGCTCCCTTGTCCATGCCCTGGCACTGGAACTGGGCCTGCCTATTGTTGCTGTCCTTCCTGGGCAGCATGACCCCTAGTTCTGGATGAGCAGTTACAGAGAACAGGCTCCTAGGACTTGCATCAAACTACTCTTTTTAATCTGTGGGTTGACATAACTGTGGACAGTTGGCAAATGACATGTGGACTCTTAAAAAACTGGCAGTTTTTCTGAGATGCCAATGTAGATACAATAATATAGAAAATGAATGTTTAGAAAATGTTTATTAAGGGACTGAAGCATACAGTGTCAAGGTTGGAATAAAGCCTCCTGCTAACTATGATGGTGAGTCAAAGCCAGGGAGAAATATGGTAATGAGAATAAGTATCACATCCTAATTTTAGGTTGCTATGATGATAAAGATATTTAGTGGTTTTATAGTTTCATAAATCATGGACAATTTCTCCTTAATAAATAAAGTGTAACAAAAAACTTAATATAGTACAAAAGTCGCACATGTTTGAAATCCAAGTTGGCTTTCTCTGAGTTCCAGGTCCTTCTTCCTATTGAGAAGGTGCCGGTATAGTGAAGAATTTGTTAGCATTGGGATGAAAGGTCCTTCTTCATTCTTCATTCTTTGTCAACAGCAGCTTATTCACATTTGTGAAACCACAGCACCTATGCCAAGGCTTGCGGTACACGAAGAGCAGGCTGGCCAGGGCACACTGAGAGCCTGTCTTCTAGTCTATTGATGTTAAATCTTAGAACTTAGGAAGAGAACTGAGGAAATTTGTTTTGGTGGTTAAACTGCTGAAAATCATGGACTGGAAAGATGGCTCAGGCATTAAGAGCACGTGTTGCTCTTAAAGAGAGCCAGATTTGATTCCCAGCATCAGACAGACCATAACTGTCTGTCGTTCCAGGTCTAGGCGACCTGACACCGCTGGCCTCTCTGTGCACCTGCACCCATGAGTCTCTACCCACGTGCAGATATGCACATGATGAAAAATAATAAAACAAATCTTAAAACAATTCTGAAAAATAATGGCTTAAAAGAAACACCTGAAGGAAAAAAGTCCATCCTAGAAAAGGATATATACAGGATACATACATACATACATACACACACATATACATATACATATATATATATACACATACATACATACAGGTATTCATACATAAATCTGGAAATGGAGGTTGACCTGACTAAAGAAAACTTGTTCATTTTCTACAAGTTCTGAAATCTATGGGGTCAAAGAGCTCATAACTTCAGCTTCAGGGGAAGAGTTTCTTAAAAGTTAATTTTAAGAATTTCTTAAAAAATGCTAGAAGTTTTCATATATATATACATATATATATATACATATAGATACATATATATATACATACATATAGATATGTGAACACCGAATGTTTGAAACACAACTAGTCTGAATTGAGTTTGACCCTAATTTAAAACTCATTCTCCTCCACACTCTGTTTCAAATGCATAGCATAATAAGAAAGCATTCAACTATCTTGTTAATGATTTATATGTTGATGTTTACCAAAATAATTCCATTTAATTAATTTAAAATTTCTAAGAGTTTAATTATAGGTAATAGAAGTTTAAAACTGCATATGCCATTCATATTACATTCTTACTAAGTGTCAGTGATCCCTCGATAGTACTTTACCTATTTATGTCTTGGATTCAAGCTGTTGGTTGACTCTGCAGCCAAGCAACTAAGCAGAACATAGGAATATGACTTCTTATGTGACTTCTGCTTCCTCCAAGTATGGTAGTCCCAGCAAAGGTAAAATTCTTATCTAAGGTAACTCAAGATCCCCCAATTTAAGTCTTTCAGTGACTGAAACAACCGCTACACTGACTTGTTTTTAATGCTACCTGGGAGATCATTAAGTCACACATAAGCACTTTCACTGGGATCTGCTGTAACTACCTGGAAGGTAGAAGTTTACAGATTCTAAAGAAAAAGCAGCATATGGCATGGGCTACTCATGCAGACGACCTACAAAAGGTGACTCTACTTTAGTAGATTTCATTAACTTGAAATCTTCTTTGTCTGATTCACAAAGATATTTCTGAAGTGTAAGTCAAATCTCGGATAAAGAGATCAATTAAAGCTTTTATACAGAGATCTATAAGCCTTAAAATTAAGTGCAGAGATATGTATTTTAATATTTACTACTTTGTAAAAGTACAGAGTGTTACAGAGTTGAATCACACGATGAAAACTATTTCCAGGTTTTATTTTTTGGTTTTGTTTTGAGTTTATTTAGAGGTAGTGAATGGAAGCAAGCTTCTGATTTCTAAGAGAAACCGTTTTCAAAAATAGTAAAACTGTTCTATTTTTCTAAATGGTTCTGAAGCTGTTTGGGGGCCATGAGTTGTCACGAAGTCTACATCAACATTATCAACATTTCTCTATAATCAAATCCATGACAGTGGTTCAGAGGCTTTCTAGTAAAAGTGCCATTGCGGAACTGATTGATTTTTGTGTTTTCTTTCCCTTAAGGTATCAGCAAGGAGTGGCCCATGTGAAGTTAGTGGCTCAGTTTACATTTACCCTGAACTTCTACTTTATACATTGGTTTCTCATATGATTTTCATTATAACCAATAAAATAATTACTATTTTCCTTCAAACCCATTTAGTGAGTTATTTATTGGTGTTTGGATACTTTATAATAATCTGTTTCAAATTTTCTTTATCCTCCCTAACCTTTTCTTAGAGGCAATAAAGTTCAGAGCATGACTCCTTAAGTCTCTCATATCCCACTGGGTTGTTCACGGCTGCACCTATTGTAACATCCACCCGATGAGCAATTAACTGAAGTGGACAGTGGGATGGGACAGAACATGAAACAACATATCATCAACATCATCAACAAGCACTTGAAATGCAAAATAGAAACAAACCACTCTGCAGTGTTCACAAATGATAACGAGTTCTGTACTGTCCACTCGTCTTGGCTTGCTTCCAATTCCAGTCCATGTAGTACCTACAAGACTTCAGCTTTCTCTCTCCCTCTGAAGTAGGACCAGATCCACATGACTGAGCAGTAGGCATATGTGGGATGGCTTTTATGCAATAGAGAAAGTTCAGTTCATTCCAAACTTTTGCTTTTTAAAATGACAAAGGCTCTCAAAAAGAATCTCGGGGAAAAAAAAAACATTCTAAAGCCCTTGGAAAGGATGCTCACTTAGAAGACAAGCCACGAGGCCCATGGATGCATTAGCTACTGTTCCCTGTTTTATATAATAAAAGAACATAGAGAGTATAGATGTCGATGTAATCTTCCTGAGAGATGGTAAAACATTGGCCAGGTGATTCTGGTAGTACCAGAAGAACAGCACGCTGGCTTAAATGGAGAGTTTCTAACTTTTCTGGCTTTAAAATATTTATAGAGTAATTGAGGACTTGACATATTTCGTTACTTTAATGTATGTAGTATAGACATATACTAAGGGCTGTTGGATACCAAAGGCTAACTTCTAATAAATACTTCTTAAATAAAAATGTCATCAGTTTGATTAGTCAATATCTTAGAACTAAAGGAGAAGTGGACAGTGTAGAGGTTAAGGGTGTGTGACTTTGCATCAGAATTCTTAGGGTAAGACTTAGTGTTTATTAACTCTGTAATCTTGTGCAAAATATAGGACAGTATCTAGAGCTCCATCAACACTCAGATCTCATCCTTTTTTTCTTTTGAAAAGCCATCACTGGTGAGTTGACATAAATTTAAAAACTACTACAGTAGTTTAGACCATTATATTTTGATGTTATTGCACTGTCTTTAAAATGTACTCGGGAAAAGGAGGCAGGTGAAAATTTTATTTGAACTCAGTATTTTCTGGAGAAGAATGAATTAATTAATAAGATTTCTTTCCCAGAACTCAGACTGAGTCCCTAGAAGACCTCTCAAGAATGTCAGGTGAAGTATGGTAACTGGCGTCAAGGCATGAAACCCACTGCACCTCCCCTCAAACTACAGATGCCATTAACACATGAATGTCTGTTTTCATACGTTTCCTCATTCCGGTTGAAAGGATTCTCCCTTTACACTTAACGGGATTCTAGAATGAGCTGAACTAGGCATGATGCAGCCTCAGTTTGGTGTTCACCATGTGTCTGGGTATTCTCCCTTGCGCCCATGTTCCTCTGTCTCATTCTCACAACTGGGAGATGAGTGAGTTTTCCTTTTGAACAAGAGGGAGGAGGTTCGGGCCAGTAGAAAATAGTTATTATGATTTTTTTTAATCCAGATTTTGTGTCGTATTTGGTTTGTTCAACGATAACCGATGATGTAAGTAGGGAAGAAGGAAAGAGAGGGGAGGAGCGAATAGAGCATGAGGAAGAGAGTCTTCAAAGTCAACCCAAAGCCTGGTCACTTTACCTCCTTTGCCTTCTTGAAAGACTGACTCTGCTTGAATTATACTATCCCTGGTATCTGACTTTCAAGTTTCGTTGTTAGAGAGTCAGGAGGTGCACCCTAAAGAAGCTTTATTTTGGGCAGCATGTTGTTTTTTGTTCTTGTTTGGTGGGTGGTGGTTGGTTGGTTTTTGTTTTTAGTTTTTCTTTCTCATTTATGGATTTTTTTTCCTCTCTTCTTTGGCACACTGGAACATAAACGACATTTTAAAAATATGTAGAATTTCTAGAAAATTCTTGCCAGATCTGATGACTTTATATACCCATTTCAAATAGTTTCCTGAATTGTTTCATTTGGGAACAAAGGGACCCCATCTTTGTGAACGGAAACAAACAAGCAAACAAGCAAATCTAAGGAGCACTTTGGGATCCTGTTGGCTCAGTCCAAGGTAGGTAGACAAGAATTGTGTTTGAGACTAAAGGGAACAACTCAAAAAACCAAAACAGACAAAACAAACTACACCAAAACAAACAAGCAAAGGCTCAAACTTGTTTTGAAAAATGTGTCTGAATGATCAGGACTCAGTGACAGTGAGTGAAGGCATTGTGTCTTTGTTGTGGACACTGTGCTGTTCTCTCTGATATAGTAGTCGGCCAGGCCATTTTTGTCCTGGCAAGCACTTTACCAACAGGCCCACCCACGGAGTGAGAGCCACAACACCAGAGAGCTTACAAGTATTGAGGAGTGTTCACAGTGGTTGCTTGTGGTGATTTACTTAACATGAGCTCATAGGTGACAGGTTCTTTCCACAGTCTTCAGAGCTTCAGGAAGACAGCATAAACAGGAAAACCAAAGATGTATTCTGGTGGTGTTAGTTTCTCTGAGTCTTCATTCTGGTGGTGTAGGCTGACTTGAAAAGTACTATAGTGAAAACAGGCTTTATAGCTCAGAAAATTCTTTTCAGTGACTATTTGGCTCATGCTTCCTTCTCCTGTCAAGGGAACAGAATTTTACCAAAGGACGTGGCCTATGACTGGAGAATCCCATATTGCACTTGGTGAGTTTATGGTTGTTATAACCTTGGATGTATGTGATTAACACTGTACCACAAGTAGATGTGGCTCAGACTAAACCTGCAAAGACTAAAAGTTTCTTCATTTTTAACCTTTCTAGAAACAATCATTTCTTGGAAGGGAGGCATCTCTTTCAAAGGTCTCAGTCCCTCAAGGACCTCTGTAGTGCACCAAGGTCCTTTTACTAAGTATCTTTCTCCCAACGCAGCCTTGGCTTTCAGCTTAGATTGCTTCAGAGTCATTTTATATTTGGGCTAGGCTTTACTGAGAAAGCCACTTCTGGAGGATCCACTCTTAGGTGCAAATCTAAATCTACTCAGACTTACGGGAGTAAACAGCAGCTATAGCCTGCTTTGGTACCCAGCACTGAACTCTGCACAGAAGCTATGGCAAAATCACTGAAAAGGTTCCCCTCCTCATTTTCAAAAGCAAAAGAGATGATTCCTTTTATTTCATTTGACAGTTAATTCATGCCAAGTCTGTAGGGCACAGCAGAACCCAAGAAAGCACTAGAGTTGGGTATTGGCTGCTGTGACCTCAAAAAGTCTGAGATGTTAGTTCACTGGCAAAGCACTTGCTGCTTTTTGAAAGTGAGCATGCTATGAGAAAATGTTGACTACAAAGATGAGGTTTTTGGAGGGTGATACCAGGAAATGCATTTGGACTTCACAAAGCCAACTAGGATAGCAGCAAGGCTGAGGTGAAGATCTTAGGTGTTCATAAGAAATGGCATGTGGGTCATTAAAAGATGAAGGCAAGATTGTTAAAATGAGAGACAGTTGACTGTGTTCAGCTGAGCAATAGCTTCTCCAAGGACCAACATGTGCACATAGAAGTAAACTATCTCTTTCTTCCTGTGAATCAGAAAGTACTGTCCAGTTCTTAGGACAAGCAGCTGGTGGAGAACTAATGGGTAGTTCTGTGAACAATGACTAAGTAGCCTGATGTCTGTGTGGGGTTTGTATTCTATGACCCTGGCTTGGCCAACTCCAGTGATAGCTTCTGAGAATCACAGGAGGGTCCACTCTCATGTTCTTGTGCGTTTTGATGATTCAGTGTCTTCTCTCCATCAAAGAAGAAATGGTAGGTTTAAAATACATTTACTATAAGGGAAAGTCATAGAACGGTTTTGTAGACCCATTCAGGGTGTCATATACTTTTCTAAATCCCTTCTTGTCTGCACAAAATAACAAGGCAGTTTTTTTTTTTCATTTTATAAATTTTGTTTTATCTTACAATGTACTGATAATCACTTGGAGTATTTTTAAAAGCCATTGAAAACATTATGCCTAAGGAAATCACAATCCTTAAAGAGAAAACCTTCCTAGGCTGTACATTTATAAGAGGAAATTTCCAGATGATCTAAATTATGTCACACTTTTAGAAGTTGGTACTCATGGAGGAACAAGCTACAGAAATAGAATCTTCTAGTAACAAATGATCCGTTGTGACCATCAGTAGGCACTCAGGTAGAGAAAATGTAAACAAAATTTAACAATGAAACACCATAATCCAAAAAGATAATGCTAAAACCCTCTTATGACAACAATTAACAGCCCTGGGTTGACATTATAGAAGTGCTATAAGGAATTCTGTTACTCCACACACTAATTAAAAATAATAGTTCCCACTCCATAAAAGAGACAGCACACAATAATGTTAGTGACAAGTAAAATTAAAGTTGGTGATGGCCACCTTAGAGTCTCTAACATAGGCAGCAAACTAAAATCAAGAAAACTATCATCAGCAGAGTTGAGCGCATGATGATATCTATCTCACCATGAGATAGAGCGCAAGGCTAGCAGGGAGTTTCATTTTCAGTTTGAGCTGTGGGATTGGACACTGAACCCTTGACCTGTCTATGCTAGGAAAAAAGCTCCCATGATTTCTTTTAAAGTTTCTGATGATTTTTTTTTATTTTGAAAACAAATTATTTATGGACTATTATGCAAACATTCTACCTTGGACCAAAGATCAGAGCAAGGATCGGCCAGATAGTGATTACTTCAGTCTCATGTGCCAAGAAGTTTAGAAGTGTAAGTACTTACACAGTGAAGGAAAAAATGAGTCTTCACAGTTTTTATGTAAAAATATAGCAATGATTAAGTACAGTTTCTACATTATTTCTATTTTTATTGAGAATTTTATATGAGTATTTTATTTATATCGTGTCCTCTTTACTTTCCCTCCTTTCCAACTGCTTTTGTATCCCTCACTCTTTCTCAAATCCCCCTCCTCACACACACAGAGGTAGAGAGAGAGAGAGAGAGAGAGAGAGAGAGAGAGAGAGAGACAGAGAGACAGAGAGACAGAGACAGAGACAGAGACAGAGAACCAATTGCTTGTCCACTTAGTACTGGCGATACTCGGTGTTTAGGTATGACCACTTGGGATTAGATAACCTATAAGAAAGTTGGCTCACTGGAAAAGATTCACTCTTCCTCTCTTAACAGTCAGTAATTGTCTGTGACTCTTTATTTATTAATGGGTCCTTGTGCAAGTGTCCCCATCCATGTTAAGATGTCAACTGGTTGTGTTATCATGGTACAGGACCTATTTTGGTGACTATATTAGAACTCTGTAATCTATAGAAGACATTATCTCAACAGAAGATTCCCTGATCCACAGACCCTTATCTCTTCCTCTTCCTCCTCTTCCTCCTCTTCTTCCTTTTCCTCC